>NC_085978.1:2434242-2737272 GCF_910591565.1 Cydia splendana | reverse complement strand
CAGTAGTTTCAGAGATAAAGGGGGGGGGGGGGAATGGTCGGACAGACAGACAGACGCACGAGTGATCCTATGAGGGTTCCGTTTTTTCCTTCTGAGGTACGGAACCCTAAAAATGTTTATTGATCAAAATTTTCCATACTTATCAGCCATATTTATGTCTTTTAGCGTTTGGTAGGTATGTAATAAAAGTGATTTATTATTTGATTTATTACTTACATAATTTTGAATTTTATTTTTAACGTTCCCTCTAAGCTAAGAGTATATAGGTACCGGCTACACACGGCTTTCCTGTATCGTGGTAGTCATAGTGGTAATAGGTATCAAAAAACCTAATAGGTATACTAAAACATTTTTATCACTCTAAACTGACATTATTTGCATGTAAGTAAATAGTATGAACTACCAACAAATAAAATTACCACTACAGTTAGGTACCTATATATAAAATAATAAGCACTCTATATTTACACTAATAAAACGGAAACATAAGGGTTTGCCCTTCGTATGGCATTTAATTTCAGGGACAGAATATTGAAAAGCTGTCAATTAGTGTCATTTTGATAAGGGCTCGGAAGCGGAGCAACGTAGCAATGTCATGAGGGCTGTTAAATAGGCTGTCATCTGTCTTACATTCATATTTTCTTGGTATATATTCATATTAAAACGTATAAACATGTTTATTCACTCTCTGAGTCAAATTACATCCTCTATTAGTTTAATGTACAAAGTCATTAAATACGAATTGTGTTAATGGAACAAGATTTATATAAAATGCGTAAATAAATTTATTCGGACTCGTGAATAGCACAATATAACGGTATATCACCGTGCCAGGCACCGATTCGCCGGGAATCAATACCCTATTCTGTAAACAAAAACATTTATACCCATTCAACCTCCGTAGCAAAACGTTTTTGTGAAAAACATAAAGAGCGCGTAAACGGCTCCGAAAAAAGAAAAACTGTCTATGAGTAATCGTTCCTTATTTAAAATGCTGAAAATGGAAAAAGGTTATCAATGATGAATGAACTGACCTACTTTACTCACCTTTTATATTGCGGCGTATTACCAATAACACTGGACAAAGGCACTGTTTTACTAACAATAATTATAATTTAAAACCCACAGCACGTTTTAACGAGGTGAAACGTAGTTCTGTACAAAATTAAGACACTGTTGCGTTATAAAATCAATAGACGGCCATAGAACAACTCTGTTCGCGATTCCATTCAATACTGAGGTACGGGCATGCGTAGCGAAGACTCACAATTCGCGGGAAATCTGACACATTGTTTTTTTAAAGATGACCGCGGATGACATTTTCAGACGTCAGATAAGACAAAGATAACATGTTTGTTGATTGTTAGTTTTACTTTGTTTTAATATTAATGAGCTATGATAATGTCTTCAAGGTAAATAGAAATAAAGAGATATGTTTGCCATTTTGCAAACAATAAAAATAAGCATTTTTTACTTATTATTTCAGTAAATGGGTAGGTAGGTTAATCGGTTAAACCGTTAACTCAGTGTCAAATCGTATTGGTACCTATGGTAACTCCATGTTTAACCGGTTAACCCCGGGTTAGTGGAATGGCCAAAATGAGTCTTTTAGGGCGACGGCGATATTTTTATTAGTTTCGTAAGTGTCTTCGTTTCATAAAAATAAACAGGTTTTGTTTATTTATACCTATCTTCTTCTTCTTCCTCGCGTTATCCCGGCATTTTTGCCACGGCTCATGGGAGCCTGGGGTCCGCTTGACAACTAATCCCATGATTTGACGTAGGCACTAGTTTTTACGAAAGCGACTGCCATCTGACCTTCCAACCCAGAGGGGAAACTAGGCCTTATTGGGAATTAGTCCGGTTTCCTCACGATGTTTTCCTTCACCGAAAAGCGACTGGCAAATATCAAATGATATTTCGTACATAAGTTCCGAAAAACTCATTGGTACGAGCCGGGGTTTGAACCCGCGACCTCCGGATTGAAAGTCGCACGCTCTTACCGCTAGGCCACCAGCGCTTTAATATAATTTATTTATACCTATGTTTTAGTTTTATTAATTAATTTTAAATGTCGCTGGACATCCTATAGGTACCTATATACCAACATATTAGTTATTACATTTACACCAAGATAAGTCTGCAACGAATTTTGATAGAGTTAGACCAAGATAAGTCTGCAGAGATTTTGATAGCATACGCAGTGCAAGTGTTTTTATACGTCATAATTCCATAGAAGACGTTTAAAGTAAAACTTGAACTGCGTGTGCTAGAGTTAGACCAAGATAAGTCTGCAACGATTTTGATAGCACACGTAGTGCAAGTGTTATTTTAAACGTCAAATTTCTATGAAATTATAATTATGACGTATAAAAAACACTTGCACTGCGTGTGCCATCAAAATCGTTGCCGACTTATCTTGGCCCACAGACAAAACATCCTCCAGACTGAGCATATAGTCGCGCTACCCCCTCTGCCACGCATACGGTAAATTTACTCCATGTTCGAGTCGAAAGTGTCTTTGTGTGACGTCCGTGAACTCGTTCGTTGTTTGAACGGACCAATCACGGCACGGGATCTCGCTCACCTCATCCCGCGCACCCCCGCATTTTTGGCATCATCGGTTGCATGAAATAATTGCTCTAAACTCGGTCTAGAGGATTCCTAGTCTATGTCTTGGCCTAACTCTAAAATCAGCTTACTTACATACATGTCTACTATTTAGTTTAATAAATGATTACAAATTACACCCCAAATTGCAGCCTAGCGCTCACCCCTTAAATATATTAAAGCTCTCCCCTCTTCCGTACCGGGGAAGTAGAAACGGTTAATATATCTAAATATAATAGTTATATAACTAACTTAATTTGAAACCTTGACCGTATCGAATAAAATCTGGGCGTAATTCAGAATAATTCGACGCTTTGTTGATATTACTTTACCTATCTTTGTTTGACCCCGGGACTTTTAAAGACTGTTCTAAACCAGGGCTCAAAATAAACTGGTCAAGTATTGTTGTTGGCATTGGAAGCCATTTTCATTACGATAAGGAAAAATGGTTACGAGTCACGAAGTTTGATTTAGGTTTAACAATGGGGTTGGCAACTGTCAAATGTTTGCATAGAAGTGGCCATCATCATCAGCCCCTTATTCTATGAGATCCGGCTTAAAGTGCTGGCATTCAGCGCATAAAATTCCATTAAAAAAACAACAATTTTACACAATAGGGTTCAAATCAGTTTCTTTTTTCGAACTGTCAAAACGATTTTGCTATTATGGAATTGGTATGAAACACTAGCATGTGACGACACAATCAAATTAGGTTCTTTATAGATATATCTTCTTCTTCCTCGCGTTATCCCGGCATTTTGCCACGGCTCATGAGAGCCTGGGGGTCCGCTTGACAACTAATCCCATGATTTGACGTAGGCACTAGTTTTTATGAAAGCGACTGCCATCTGACCTTCCAACCCAGAGGGGAAACTAGGCCTTATTGGGATTAGTCCGATTTCCTCACGATGTTTTCCTTCACCGAAAAGCGACTGGCAAATATCAAATGATATTTCGTACATAAGTTCCGAAAAACTCATTGGTACGAGCCGGGGTTTGAACCCGCGACCTCCGGATTGAAAGTCGCACGCTCTTACCGCTAGGCCACCAGCGCTCCTTTTTTTTTTTAATAGATATACAGGTTTAAAATTAGAAATCGTGGCTAAAAATAACTGCTGTCCACGTTTATCTATTAAATTTCTGGTGCTTTATTTCAAGCATGGTGCATGGCAATTTATTTTAAATACCTAATATCTAATATATAAATAGAATAGGGATTCTAGGGATTGACAGGGCAAGCTATGCTGGCGCCATCTGCTAAATACTTCGACCAGCCAACCCCATTGTTAGCTCGCGATCGCTCGCGCTGATTAGTGCATGCGAAATCAAATGAAAGTCGTGCGTGAGTTGCTCGCCAATCACTAACCCCCTCATTCATAAAACTTTACGGGCCTGATTTAGTTAAATTATGTTTTATCCCTTTCTTACAAATACATAAGTCAAAATGACAGATAAAGTCAAGCGATTATTAGCTAATTGGGTAAGACGATAGTCAAGGTCGAGTCAAAACCAGTTCCAAACCTTAACAAATGGTTATAACGGAATCGGGTTCCAGTGGTTTGTGTCGTTCTCCGTAAAAAGAGTCCTTGCTGTGTTATATTGTAAGGTGTCGCATTTATAATGGCTATCTGCAAAGTGGTGGTTTATTAAAAACCGGCCAAGTGTGAGTCGGACTCGCACACACACGAAGGGTTCCGTACCATTATCTATAAAAACGGTCACCCATCCAAGTACTGACCCCGCCCGACGTTGCTTAACTTCTGTCAAAAATCACGTTTCTTGTATGGGAGCCCCACTTAAATCTTTATTTTATTCTGTTTTTAGTATTTGTTTTAGTATGTGTTTAGAAATACATCATCTGTGAAAATTTCAACTGCCTAGCTATCACGGTTCATGAGATACAGCCTGGTGACAGACGGACGGACGGACGGACGAACGGACGGACGGACGGACAGCGGAGTCTTAGTAATAGGGTCCCGTTTTTACCCTTTGGGTACGGAACCCTAAAAAAACAATGAGCGCTGAGGATGTGGCGCAAATATGAATTTTAGTGGACTAAATCATAAGGTAAACGTACTAAGTGCTCGACATGCTAATGCCCAATAGATGACACCCTGCTGTCACCTCTATTGACAATGACTTAAGTTTAAAGATGACATGTACTGCAATGGGACCGTGACGAGCACCAGTACGTTTACCTTACTACTTATTTGACATAACATTAAATTTGAGTTTAAATAATTTAGTTGGCATTTTCTAATGCTCTGGTGTCCTTTTATTAGAACATCACATAACCTGTAGCCGTAGACAATATGACATTCGCTGGAGATACACCAAGAAAAGTCTGCAGTGGTTTTGACAGCCCTCGCAGTGCTAGTGCTAATATTTTAAACGTCAAACTTCTATGAAATTATGACGTCTTAAAGAACACTTGCACTGCGTGAGTTATCAAAATCGCTGCAGACTTTTCTTGGTCTAACTCTAAGGCTACGTAGCGAACGAAACGCAACTGTCACTGTCACACTAATTTAAATGGAAGAGTGATAGAGAGACAGACACAAAGCGATTCAATGGCGAAGCGCAAGCGATCGTCACCTTGGCTAGGCCGCCTGTAGCCGTAGGCCGCTAGTTATATTAATAATTAGGTTAAATCGGCAACTAGTATTCATAATGCTAATAGGTAATGCGAGTATTATAGTTATTAGACCGGTCACACAGTTGGTGACCTTAGTTTCAATCGCGTGTTCATAGATAAATCAATATCTATAAGGTAAACGTACTAGTGCTCGTCACGGTTCCAGTACATGTCATCTTTAAAGTTAAGTCATTGTCAATAGAGGTGACAGCAAGGTGTCATCTATTGGGCATTAGCATGTCGAGCACTAGTACGTTTACCTTAGGATAATCTAAGACAAATCGACCAAAGTATAGGCCAATTCGAATTTTAGTTATCCGATCTGTTTCAGATATGATAAAATATATCATCATCTTACTGTTGTATGTACCTAGATGTATCGTCATATGTTGTGCGTAGTCACGTACATTGTATTAAGGCGTATCCAGATTAGTACATTTTTCGCCAATCTGATTAAATTGCCCGATCGAATCAGGAGGTGCGGACGCAAACAGCAATTTGGCTCTCTGATTCGATTGCCCGATCAAATCAGGAGGTGGGACACAAAAATGCCAATTTTCGAAGCTAGTATCTATGGAATGCTAGGATCTGTACGTGCGTTTGATTATGGTTCTAAAATTGGTGATTTAATTGTGTACGTGTGGACGCTAGATGAGATTGGCGCCAATTATTTTCCGCCAATCGACCGATTTGATCAGGCCCGTCTGGATACCACTTTAGGCCGATTTTTGTGAAATTACTCCATAATATTGATTTATTTAATTTTAGACTTTGTTGAATATCAACACCAACATAACATAGCCAAACGAAGTGAGTTCCCCAACAACAGTCCATCTCGACCATATTTGTTCGGAACACGGCGCTGATGGGAAAAGTTGCGGACAATATTAAAAGTTGGAGGACGGGACCTCGGGACAAAGTTACGGAATGCTGACATCTTTGTCCTTCCTCGACGAAACATATAAATAAATAGATAAATAAAACATTAATTTTAAAAAATACAGGTCCAAGTAACGCTTGACTTAAAAACTATCTACATAAGTATATGATGAATAATCACAGAATCGGGGTCCCTTTGTTTGACAATTTTTTTAAAGTCATAATGTATTGTTTGTCATATTTTCATTAGTCCTAAAACTGAAACCGTTAACTTTTCAGGAATTTCGTAAGGTTAATATCTTATAGGTAGATGGGTTAGGTTATTAGGTTTGTTTTATGGCAATCCTGAAAAATTACGCGTTTCTGAATCAAACAAATTATGACTAACGAAAATCATCATCATCATCATCATCTCAGCCATAAGAGGTCCACTTGCTGAACATAGGCCTCCCCCTTGGACCTCCATACGTACCGCTTGGAAGCGACCCGCATCCAGCGTCTTCCGGTGACCTTAACAAGGTCCGTAACAACGAAAATGCGGACCATCAACAATACATTATGACTTAAAACTTTTTGGGAAACAATAGAGACCCCCACAGAATCATCACTACACGTTTTAAAACAAAGTTCCACGCCGCGTCTGTCTGTTTGTGTGTATGTATGTTCGCGATAAACTCATAAACTACTACACGGATTTTCATGCGATTTCCACCTATCAATAGAGTGATTCTTGAAGAAGGTTTAGGTGTATAATTTGTTGTTTTGTGTAACCCGTGTGAAGCCGGGCGGGTCGCTAGTTATCCTTAATTCTTATGAATGATTGAAAATTTATTAAACCTGTAATCTACCCCTAACAACCCCACTTAGAACCCATCTTGCGTAGCCCTCCATTATTGACAGGCAGGCCCACTAACCTCTTTACCCCGGACATCAACCCTGACAACAGACCAAATATGATACTACCAACAATAGGACAGAACAAACTTATGTTCATCATTTTGATTTGGCCGGGTAACGCGGCAGACAGACGATGGTGCCAAGAATATTGCTTCCTTTACTGATTTTTATGCTGTAGGTTATTCTCCTATCCTTTAGAGCTAGTAGGTATAGTTATTATCTAGGAATTATTCAGGTCTAGAGGGGCAATGACACTAATAGTCGTGATCTAAATTGACAACAGACATTTCAGATCACATTACACACATGTACACCATAAATATGGTAGACTGCGGAAAAGGACTTGTATCACCATTAACATCTTTTATATTTGTACCTGTGGTCTGACAATAAATAATTTCATTTCATTTCATTAAGTACCTATGTTTGCATTTTATGTAGAGGCATGAGAAATATAAGTCACTTACAGGGAGTTACAGGATAATAATTTACAGTAGGTACATATGGTGCTACTTTACCGCCCTAGGGCGGGATTACGGACATTACCTACGTGCCTATGTCAAAAATTTAAAGGACCATATGTACCGCCTGTAAAACGTTGTACAATACACGTGCGAAAAGGTTTTTTTTTTCAAATACCTATGTAATAGGTAGGTTAAACATTCTTACCTTTATAATACTTTTTTCTAATATGTTTCTCTAATTTTTTTTTCAATAAACTTAAAAATATTAACGGAAATAAAAAGAGCAAAATAATATATTCCTGTAAAAATCCTTTTCGTTCCATTTATTTCACTCCTAAATACAAACTTATCCAATTTGGCCGATCTTTTTATACCGATCTTAAAAGGCCCGATTGCCGCCCGAAAGCTCTATAGACATTCAGCCCTGAAAGCTGAAAGCTTTCGTAACTGTGGCTACTGAATAATTCAGTCTACCTGAAATCTTCAGTATATTGTGATACATAAAAGCCTCAGTTCAGTTTCTTTATATGCCACAAAAATGTCTGTGCGTATTTTGGAAAATATAAAATCAAAAATTGCCGATTAAAATCAAAACTATCTAAATAACAGAAAATGAAGTAGACCTTTTTGTGATTTTTGTATTTATTATTTTGTACATAAATACATACTTGCATTGCATACATGATTTTGTAGGTAACATAACAACGCATTTAGGGCCACCACACACTAGTGTCTCCAGAGCGTCGGCGTCTACTAAACTCAAAGAATCTGCTGCTAGACGCAGCGTTGTCGCAACTGCGCAGCGACGCCAATTTCCATAGTGCTGACTAGACGCCGGCACGCTTAAAAGACGCTAGTGTGGGGTGCCACTTACTATAAAGCCCTATTTAGACGATGCGAGGACTCGCATGCGAGTTTCATTACATTGCGGTTTTTGATCAGTCGGTTGAATTGGACGTAAGTGACGTAACCAACAGTCCGCAATGTAACTAAAATCGCATGCGAGTTCCCGCGCCGTCTAAATCAGCCCTAAGTAGTAGATATATATGCTACAAGCCTAATTAGCAAAGTAAACGCACAAACTTTGAACAGAATTGTAATCTGCTGAAAGGGAGACTAAAGGAGGAGAGTAAATACTATGCATTTACATACGTCTTTATTACTTCGAGCATTTAATAACCGGAGTCGCCTTTAAGAGCTTACCCCTCTGCCGAAAACCTAGCACAATTGTGCAAGGTATTCTATGGACTGACATTTATCTGACATGGCTATTTGTACGTTACATGACGTTACTTACAAAGCATGTAGAAATAGCCATCGTCTCGCATGCAGAAATAGAAAACCTTGCACAATTGTGCAAGGTTTTCTATGGACTGACATTTATCTGACATGGCTATTTGTACGTTACATGACGTTACTTACAAAGCATGTAGAAATAGCCATCCCCTCCCTCGCAGTCTGTTTTGTACAAAAAATAACAGCCAATAAGGCGTCTCCAGTTACTAAATGCTCTAAGCTTTATTCTTATCTTTAACTGGCGTCAATGCCCGGGAAAAACAAGGCCCTATAGGTATATATTTATTATACTAAGCGTAATTAAGAGATGATGACACGATATATATGTTAATAGAGTTATTCATAAGCGCGCTACAAGGCTCAATTAGCTATTAAGGATGACTCACGTCAGACCGGGCCGTGTCCGGGCCGGAGCATCCAGAGCTTCGTTTTCTATGAAAAGCATCACGTGATCGCCTGTCATATCAAAGTAAGCGCCGGAAGCTCCTGCCCGGACACAGCCAGGTCTAACGTGAGTCATGCTTAAATCGTTTGTCTCTTAATCTGTAATTTTGACTTAATATGTATTTTTGTATGATTTCCGGTTGAACTTTAAAATGCCGTAGGGGCCCCGGTATTTTTGTGTGTTTTACTCATTAATGTTGCTTAAAGTGTAATATTGATATTCTTGATAGTTTACTATGCAGTAAACTAATTTGGAAGTATGCAATATCGTAGTTACCATTCTGTCAAAATAGGCCAAACGGGGGCGATTAATAGTAAAGTATGTACATTAAAAGCATAGTATGTATGTACCTTTGTTTGCAGCGCTTTGTAGGTACTTACGTCTTTTTACAAAGAAAAGAATATTTTTTGCAATAACTCATAAAGGACTGTACCGATCATGTTCGCTATAGTTTTCATTTAAAGTATTTATCAAGCTTTTGTTTCAAGACTTTTTCATACTTTTTGGACCCATGGTTCAAAGGTTAGACAGGGGGGGGTTCAAATTTTTTTTTCTTTCGGTGCGACTATTTCCGAAAATATTGACTATATCAAAAAATGTTTTTGGAGACCCTTCCTATCCGTTTTGAAAGACCTATCCAACAATACCCCACACTATTGAGACAAAGCAAAAAAAAATCATAAAAAAACATTTTGTATGGGAGGTAGGTACTTACCATAAAAAAAATATATAATTTTTATTTGACCGTTCTGTCGCAATGCATGATTTAGGTATGTATCCATGCCAAATTGCTGCTTTCTAGCACTAAAGGGGCCCACTGATTAGCAGTCCGCCGGACGGTATCGGCCTGTCAGTTAGAACAAAATTTTTACAGTTCCGAACAACTGACAGGCCGATAGCGTCCGGCAGACTGTTAATCAGTGGGCCCCTTTAACGATCACCCAGCAAAGCCTCGGACAGCAGACAGACAGACATGGCGAAACTAAGTAAGGTTTACTCGGGTAATTCCGAATGTCGAAAACTGTCGGATAATTCCGAAAAGAGACTTTTATTATGATGGAATTAAGGGTGATTTTCATCTGAATTTCGGAATTATCCGACATTCGGTAATACCCGAATACACCTTATAAGGGTTTCTAATAGGTGACTACGCAACCCTAAAAAACTGAACTGAACTTATGTATTCACAAGAAAGGGATAAAACATAAATGAACACACGAAAAACTAGAGCGTGATTATGTAGGTAGGTAAATAGGTATAGGTAAGTAAACATAGCTACGCACAGAATAACAAATATTAGTTCTAAGACATTGTCAACACCTGTCTACTCTAAGTCGAAATGACACGCCGGAAATGAATTACCTAAAGTAAAAGGTATGACATAAATCCCCAAGGAAAAACACCGAAAAAGTATCTTTTCATTTATAGAGTAGCTACCCACCCCGGCTGGTACTCCATTCCCGTCTTTTCTAGGTCACCTAACTGACACGGGCCTACGTCATCATGCGACAGCGCTATATGATAATATGCGATAGCGCTATATATAGCGGCCATGTTGTTGTGACGTAGCCCCGTGTCACTCTGGGAATGGAAGACCATGTTTTATTAGACTATGCGTATAACTCAGATATTTAAGGAACTTATGTACAGTCGACAGCAAAAGTAGTTGAACAGGCGAAGTGTTCAATATGACTATGTCGGGACTTGGTGAGCAGATGATTTTGGACACTTAACGCGCTTAGCCACTTCAGTTACTGTACCTAGTACCTAAATTAAGCAGAAGCGTCTGCAAACTGTACAGTCACTTGCAATAATATATTATATAACGAGGGCCGCAAAAATATCTGACACGATATTTTTACGCATATTTTTGCGGCCTTCGTTGTGTAATATATTATTGCAGGTGACTGTACTATACCACAAGTTTTCTACTTTTTAGGGTTCCGTACCCAAAGGGTAAAACGGGACCCTATTACTAAGACTTCGCTGTCCGTCCGTCCGTCCGTCCGTCCGTCTGTCACCAGGCTGTATCTCACGAACCGTGATAGCTAGACAGTTGAAATTTTCACAGATGATGTATTTCTGTTGCCGCTATAACAACAAATACTAAAAACAGAATAAAATAAAGATTGAAATGGGGCTCCCATACAACAAACGTGATTTTTGACCAAAGTTAAGCAACGTCGGGAGTGGTCAGTACTTGGATGGGTGACCTTTTTTTTTTTGCTTTTTTTTTTCGTTTTTTTTTTTTGCATTATGGTACGGAACCCTTCGTGCGCGAGTCCGACTCGCACTTGCCCGGTTCTTCTTTATTTTTAAGCATTGTCCTTACCTAGATATTTACTCCTACATTGTAACTATTTGCCTAACTGTTAAATTAAATATGCCACATGTAGTTAAATAAAGTAAATACCTATTTAAATAAGTAAATATTACACAGAAGTTTTAATGTAGGTATTTAAGTAGGCTTGTTAATGTTTACGAATGTAAGCAATTTAGATACTTTGAAGCGTGCCCGTTTGTTACATTGAACTATTATTACTTCGTAGTTTAATTGTTATAAAACTCAAACGGCTTTAATCGAATATGTTAACTTTGAACCCTAAACTCAGTCTATTTGAACAATTCAGCTAAATTCAAATAGTTCTGAACAGCCGTTACTTCGATGGGTAAAGGATGACCCACGCTAGACCGGGCCAGGGCCGAGCCGGAGCGTTCGGCGCTTTGTTTTCTATGGAAAGCACCTCGAGATCTCCGATCAGCCGTCATAGAAAATGACATGTCGGACGCCTCGGCCCGGGTACGACCCGGTCTAGAGTGAGTCATCCTTAAAACGGTGTTCAGTTCAGGGCTTATGTAAAATAGTTAGTTCAGGTTCTTGTTAATTGAAAATACCTTTAAAGCTAGGAGTGTAGCGAAAAACGGGGCGCATTTAAAATTTCAGTGTTTAAGCCATAACCAAAATATATTATTAATACGGTATTAGTTTAGTAGGTAAATAAGGTAAACGTACTGGTGCTCGACGCGGTCCCAGTACATGTCATCTTGAAACTTAAGTCATTGTCAATAGAGGTGACAGCAAGATGTAATCTTTTGGGCATCAGCATGTCAAGCACTAGTACGTTTACCTTATACGTAGCGGCGCCAATGATCGACAAACCAATAACTGACACTTTTTTGAGACCTAAGAAAATAAGAAAAGGGGGCCGATGTTAATTAAATTAAATTAAATTAAATTAAATAATTATTTCTATCTCCATTCGATATATCTCCACTACACTACTAGGCATATGAGCTGGGCCCATTTCTCGAACGGTATTAGACTAATATTATTAGTCCATGAACTGTCAAGTCGTATGGGTTGCCATGGCAACACACTAATCATATTAGACTAATACCGTTCGAGAAATGGGCCCCTGGTGTGGTTCAATAATATTTGTTGAAAGATCGACTGAATGGAACATCACATACCTACATAAATTACAGAAAATTTCAGTGAACAGTTGTGCAAGAGCTTACAAACAAGTTTTGATCGCAGCCAATAAAAAACCTATTCAAATAATAGAGAAGTATTGGTAGCAGATGCAAATTAAATTGTAGATTCGTTCTTAGCCAATTCGAACGTACCTACATTGCCATCAGAATGATATTCGAATCATGTAATTAAGCGGTGTGTTTTAGACGACGCGCGAACTCGCATGCGATTTTAGTTACATTGCGGACCATTGAGGTTACTTGTTAAGTTGTTACTTCAACTCAGTGTCAAATAACGCAATGTAATGAAACTCGCATGCTGCGAGTTCTCGCACCGTCTAAATGAGCCCTTAAATATTGTAAATTTCACTCGCTTGTAAGTACAAAATAACATGATTCAAATGTCATTCTTATATCAGTGTAGTGCAGGTATGTTTGAATTGGCGTCATAGTAGAAACATATACAAAAAGGCGTTTCATAAAATAAAGTTAGTCCCTTCTCGTTTATATTACAAAATAGCAATCGGGCTTCGCACGGGTTACACAAAACCTTAAAAAAAAAACCCTAAACCCTAAATAAGTAATCACTCTATTGATAGATGACAGTTCGTTTTTAGGGTTCCGTACCCAAAGGGTAAAACGGGACCCTATTACTAAGACTTCGCTGTCCGTCCGTCCGTCCGTCCGTCCGTCCGTCTGTCACCAGGCTGTATCTCACGAACCGTGATAGCTAGACAGTTGAAATTTTCACAGATGATGTATTTCTGTTGCCGCTATAACAACAAATACTAAAAACAGAATAAAATAAAGATTTAAATGGGGCTCCCATACAACAAACGTGATTTTTGACCAAAGTTAAGCAACGTCGGGAGTGGTCAGTACTTGGATGGGTGACCGTTTTTTTTTGCTTTTTTTTTTGTTTATTTTTTTGCATTATGGTACGGAACCCTTCGTGCGCGAGTCCGACTCGCACTTGCCCGGTTTTTTATTTAATTTATCCCGAACATAATAATATTCATACAGACAGACGCGGCGGGGGACTTTGTTTCATAAGGTGTAGGTACTTACCTATAGTTCGTTTCTTTAGGGTTCCGTACCCAAAGGGTAAAACGGGACCCTATTGCTAAGACTTCGCTGTCCGTCCGTCCGTCCGTCTGTCCGTCCGTCCGTCCGTCTGTCACCAGGCTGTATCTCACGAACCGTGATAGCTAGACAGTTGAAATTTTCACAGATGATGTATTTCTGTTGCCGCTATAACAACAAATACTAAAAACAGAATAAAATAAAGATTTAAGTGGGGCTCCCATACAACAAACGTGATTTTTGACCGAAGTTAAGCAACGTCGGGCGGGGTCAGTACTTGGATGGGTGACCGTTTTTTTTTGCCGTTTTTTGCATTATAGTACGGAACCCTTCGTGCGCGAGCCCGACTCGCACTTGCTCGGTTTTTAGCATTAGAAAGAACTTGAAAAAAGGTAAGCGATCTTGACATGACTTTTAATAGAAAAACGCTTTTTAAAAATCAGTAACTATTATAGAAAGCATAATAATATAAATGATCGTATTAGATTCATAATTGTTACATATTTGCCGTAACTTATTTTTAAAATGTGTTTTTCAATTAAAAGACACATCAAGATTATTTACCTTATTTCTAATGCTAAAAAAAACGAACTATAGTGTTAAGTCGGTTCCTAATTATTTTCCTTTCATTGGATCATAGTGTAACTTTAATAGTACATACATTACTACGAAGACGGGAATTATAGGGATTGCCAAGGCCAATCAAGAAAAGTTTTAGACGGCCGAAAGTGACGAGATCCATAGTAACACGAGGCTTTTCTCAAAAAAATACGAGGAAAAACCAAGACTTTTCGCCTGAAAGTTCAATATCCTTGTCTATCATTGACTGAATCTAAATATCGACACACACACTTAAACTAGAATGTCTCCATTGGAAATGTTCGCGGTATTCTTAAATTGAAAAGTCACTCTAGAGTCAATAAGAATGTGTTTTTAATTAAAACCCATTCCGTTCAGCATTGCAACCAGATAAATATGTAGTGTGCGTACGAGTAGTAAATACGTACTACCTATAGTCCAGTCATTATATCCAAAAAACCGACCCTACTCGTGAATAATCAGTTCTTGGATTTTTTTTTTTCGTAGGTCCCTCGGGGGGTTCACTGGGAGTGTAAATTCAAAAAGTAGACTGAATCAGGCTCCTGTGTATATTCGAAAAACGATTTTTCTTTAATAACTCGGCCATTTTTGATTTTACAGTAAAACCGTGAGGACAAAAACTGTAGGAAATTTGATTCTCTACAAGTTTGGTCCTCACAATTTTTCTTCTAGGATCGATGTTTTGGAAATTAAATTTGAAAAAAGCGACAATTTCAAAATTTGATTCTCTACAAGTTTAGTCCTCTTCATTTATGCCGTAAGGGGCCATCCATTAATTACATCACACGTTTAGGGGGAGGGAGGGGGTCAAGAAAATGTGACATGTTGTGACAAGGGGGAGGGGGGAGTCATAAACTTTGTGACGTCACTTTAACTTCATCAGTAACCGAAAATGTATTTAAATTATTTTATACGCTAATTATCATTTAAATAACAAGGTTTTCAAAAGATAATCGTTTTTATTCGTTTAATTTTATTTCTTAATCAGTTTTGGGTTATAAAATTACTAATATTTCTTTTGTCAAAAATATTTTGATAAAATATTAAATAAATATTTGCCGATTTCGTTGAAGAAATGTGACGTCACACCAGGGGGGAGGGGTTTGCCAAATGTGACCAAGTGTGACAAGGAGGGGGGGAAGGGTAAAAAAACCTAGAAATTCGTGTGACGTAATTAATGGATGACCCCTAAAGTTGAAAATTAACGAGATGATGAAAATATTTTGAATTTGTCACTTTTTTCAAATTTAATTTCCAAAATATCGATCGTAAAAGAAAAATTGTGAAGACCAAACTTGTAGAGAATCAAATTTCCTACAGTTTTTGTCCTCACGGTTTTACTGTAAAATCAAAAATGGCCGAGTTATTCAAGAAAAACCGTTTTTCGAATATACACAGGAGCCTGATTCAGTCTACTTTTTGAATTTACACTCCCAGTGACCCCCCCGAGGGACCTACGAAAAAAAAATCCAAGAACTGATTATTCACAGGTCAAAATCTATAATGACTGAACTACTAGTGAAATAAATTATCATCAATAACGATTTTCCACTAACAACGAAATAAAACACGGGACTTAATCGCGTAAAACTTACGTTTATTTCTTTTACGTTTTACACGATTAATAAGTCCGTGTTAGTTTTAAAATTATGAGTGAAGATCGTGTTAGTTTAAATCAATAATATCCGGGAGACCGAGCTTTCCTCGGAAAACGTATAAAAACTCAAAAATGCGCGTTGTCCCATAGATAAGACCTAGCAAGATCGATTTTTGGCCCCCGTAAACACCCATATAGCAAATTTCATCGAAATCGTTAGAGCAGTTTCCGAGATCCCCGAAATATATAAATAAATATACAAGAATTGCTCCTTTAAAGGTATAGATAATATACGAAATGTACGAGGTTTTTAGGGTTCATGGACACCTTAACTATATCCACTATACCCTAGGTGTATAAATATGAAAATAATAATAGCGGCAGTCGCACGACAACACGATTGAACGCCACGTGGGAAGACCGGCTGCGTGCAACGACCACAGCAGCACCGAAAGTTACAGTAAGATCAAACAATCATCATTGTCATTTATTTATTTATTTTATTTATTACTCAAATAAGTGACACAGCACTTCACGGACTTCTGGCCTAAACACCACACCTTTCGGCCAGAAGTCCGCGCTTGCGATGGTGTTCTGCAGCGGCCGCGGCACGCGCACCAAAAATGCCCTGGGGGCTTACCGCGAAAACAGAAATTAGCAAATTGCGGGTATCTTTCTCTTTTACTCCAATGAAGGCGTAATAAGAGTGACAGAGAAAGATGCTCGCAATTTGCGAACTTCGATTGTCGCGGTTATAGCCCTGAAGTGCACATAGTGACGCGACTGTAGCTGGTGCACCCTCAGCGTGTAGCCAGTCTTCTGGCGGACGTACTCCACCACCTCGTCGGCCCCGGCGGAGTAATGCATGATGGAGTCATCAGTAGCAGGTTTGCAGTCCAATACGCTGTGGCGATGCTACTATACAGAGTCTGAGCGCTGCGGCCGCGATTATCCAATAATTCTGCAGTCACATGCAATTGCAACCAAGGTTGCACGGGCGACTCGGAATAGACGCGGCTATATATAGGTAGTGTATGCACACACATAGTACCTACCTACAAAACACGTTCACTTTCATACAAAAAGTGCTTAAGGAACAAACTTATAAGACCCCCCTCTTTTGCGTCGGGGGTTAAAATGAGCCGTGTACTTTTCAGGTTGATCCTATACCTAGTAACAAAAGCCGGCCAAGTGCGAGTCGGGCTCGCGCACGAAGGGTTCCGTACCATTACGCAAAAAACGGCAAAAAAATCACGTTTGTTAATTGTATGGGAGCCCCACTTAAATATTTATTTTGTTTTTGGGGTCATCCATTAATTACGTCACACGAATTTCTAGGTTTTTTATCCCTCCCCCCCTCCTTGTCACACTTGGTCACATTTGGCAAACCCCTCCCCCCTGGTGTGACGTCACATTTCTTCAACGAAATTGGCAAATATTTATTTAATATTTTATCAAAATATTTTTGACAAAAGAAATATTAGTAATTTTATAACCCAAAACTGATTAAGAAATAAAATTAAACGAATATAAACGATTATCGTTTCAAAACCTTGTCATTTAAATGATAATTAGCGTATAAAATAATTTAAATACATTTTCGGTTACTGATGAAGTTAAAGTGACGTCACAAAGTGTATGACTCCCCCCTCCCCCTTGTCACAACATGTCACATTTTCTTGACCCCCTCCCTTCCCCTAAACGTGTGATGTAATTAATGGATGACCCCTTTATAGCGGCTACAGAAATACATCATCTGTGTGTGTCAAATTTCAATTGTCTAGCTATCACGGTTCATGAGATACAGCCTGGTGACAGACAGACGGACGGAAGGACAGACAGACAGACGGACAGCAAAGGCTTAGTAGTAGGGTCCCGTTTTTACCTTTTGGGTACGGAACCCTAAAAAAGCGATCAAGACTCCAGTGCCCACGCGGTTACCCTAGCCTATGGACGCCTGCAACTCCAGAGGTGTTACATGAGCATTGCCGACCCTTTAAAAAACTGTACATTCCTTTTTTGAAGAACCTCATATTGTAGTCCCATGAGAAAACTTCGGCGTTGATAATAAAACTCCATAATATTCTTACTATATTTATTTGGCAAGATATACAGCTATTAAATAAATTAAATTAGATAATTATATGTATTCAACACATACATAGTGTGTGTTATACTACGCAGCAGGATCATCTTAATAGCTTTAATGAATACTAGAATTAAAATATTTAAAGACAAACGGTTAAACTCACGTCAATTAATACTAATCAAGTTTATTAACTTGATTAGTGAAATAGAGTCTAGTATTCTAGACTTTGAAAATTATCAATCTACGCAAAGTCACGGGCAGAAATTGAGTCTCATAGTTATTTCACTGTGGACCTGACTAAGAATAAATAAATTAATTTATGGGATATCTTACACAAATCTATCACTCCAAAACTCAGGAACAAATACCAGTGATGGACACACAAATAAATATTAGGACCATAAGGGGACATCTTACACAGATTGGCCGTACCAACGCCTTTACCAGGATTTGAACTCGGGACCTCCTGCTTTGTACGCATGATCACTAATGATAATTACCATTAAACTTTACCTACATATAAAAGTTGTATGTATTCAATACAACTTTGGCTTTATTTGATTTGTTCTTATATCTAGAATGAGAATACTACAAAGTTTTACAGTGCCACATGTGGTGTAGGATTTCGACCTTTAATAACTAATATTAAATAGGCATTTGATTCCTGCCATAGTTTGATAACATATCTAAGGCAAGAACCTTATTAATAAATATTAACTTGATTAAATAACCTACCTCAGGGTAGCATTTTATTTCATTAATATCTGGGAGACCAAGCTTTGATCGGAAAACATATAAAAACTAAAAATGCGCGTTTTCCCAGAGATAAGATCTAGCTAGATCGATTTATCGCCCCCGAAAACCCCCATATAGCAAATGCAAATTTTATCGAAATATTTAGAGCAGTTTCCGAGATCCCCGAAATATATATATAATTAAATAAGAATTACTCGTTTAAAGGTATTCGATTATAGGAAATACTTATCTAAATTAAAACTAGGAATAATTTAAAACTTAAATATAAACACTTTGGATTTTACAGTGCTTTGGCAAGTACATATGATTTAAAATACTTATGTATAAATCCACTTTTGATTGCTGTTGGTCAACTCTTTAGATTAGATTAGCATATATATTTATTTCTTAAAGAAAAATACACAGAATTTTACACAAAAGGATAAAACAAAGGCTTTCACTAAACAAAAAAAGAAAAAAATATATTGATAGTGATGATAAGACTGATAAGGAACCTGATTACGACTAAGCAGTCTTTATTTTTCTGTCTCTAACTATTAGGTAGGTAAGTACTCATCATCCTCCTCGCGTTGTCCCGGCATTTTGCCACGGCTCATGGGAGCCTGAGGTCCGCTTGACAACTAATCCCAAGAATTGGCGTAGGCACTATAGCTAGTTTTTACGAAAGCGAATGCCATCTGACCTTCCAACCCAGAGGGTAAACTAGGCGTTATTGGGATTAGTCCGGTTTCCTCACGATGTTTTCCTTCACCGAAAAGCGACTGGTAAATATCCAATGATAATGTACTATTTACCCTAATACATATTATATAATAATACGTAAGAGCGTCCGCGGTAATATATAATTGGATATTTACCAGTCGCTTTTCGGTAAAGGAAAACATCGTGAGGAAACCGGACTAATCCCAATAAGGCCTAGTTTCCCCTCTGGGTTGGAAGGTCAGATGGCAGTCGCTTTCGTAAAAACGAGTGCCTACATCAAATCATGGGATTAGGTTGTCAAGAGGACCCCAGGCTCCCATGAGCCGTGGCAAAATGCCGGGATAACGCGAGGAAGAAGACTTAAGAGCGTCCGCTAGTTGGTCCGGGTGGACGGAAAGAGGGCAGGCACGCGGGTGCCATTGTAGGTAAAATCCGTCGCACGCGGTCGCGCCAGTTAGCGTTGCTCATACTATATCGTAAACCCGCTCACCCACTCCGTGCAACCGCACCAAGCGGACGCCCTAAACTTCACATATTTTGCTGTAAAAACTTCCTCTCATTTATACAGTTTTCCAACTCATCATGATATTTATCAATTTTAGAATCGAACCCCGGACTTTGGATGTCACCGTTAAAACTGTTCCCAGTAATAATCTTCTCCTGGTTCAGCGTTGAATCAAAACGGACCTTCTTACCTGGGGTATTAGTTCTATTATGCGACGTTTCTGCTTCGTAGTTTCTTTCTCTAAGTGGCGTCACGTTCATATTTAAGCGAGTATTTCTAAGAGTCTTTATAGTTTCATATGTATGTTCAACTCCATCAATCTCTTCAATCTCAATGTCATCTGAAATGTCTAGATTTAGCGCTGGATTCTCAAAACCTGAGTCTTTAACAGCTTTTCCTTTAGGAGGTTTTCTCGGCACTTCGTAAGGATTCAAAGTGATGTTTGGATCCAGTTTGTCTTTTTCACCTTTAAATGTCTTTTTTAATGTCTTAAACAGTTTTGAAGACAGTTTATTGCTGGCTTTTAGGATTTGGTGTTTGAGATCTTTCTTAGCTTCGTTTGATTCATTGGAGGTATTCCCTTGACTGATTTTATTTAAATTCATGATGTCTATAGCACTGAATTGTGAGACATCACAACCAAGAATTTTGCTCTGCTTATTTAAACTATCATCTGCATTTTCATAAATAGGGCTCTCTGATCGATACCCATCAATATTTTCATACTGATTTTCAACATTAGATTCATTCACAGTAGATATTGTACTGTTAGTATCATGTGCAAATAATCTCCTTGGCATTATTTCATTAGTCTGTATGTTATTTTGTAAAATGTTAGCTTCAGCATTATATTCAGATTCGGCTCTTGTTTCATTGACATCTAAAAATGGATTCTCTGTTGGTACAACTACCTCGTCAGCTATATTCGGATTCAGAAATGGGTTGGTGATATTTTTATCAGGTATCTTTTTCTTCTTAGTTATTATTGTGATTGTCTTTATCTCCATTATGTTGCTTTCATTTAAATCATCATCAAAGTAGATTGATTGATTTGATGCATTAGGTGAATCTAGAGCTAGTCTATCTATGAAGCTTAAACTGAGGTTACTGGGATTATTTACAAATATTTGGTTGGTTATGTTGGTTTGTACATTAGTAATGTTACTGATGGATGAGAAATCTTGCATTTCACTATCAAGAGCATTCAACGGTTTATGTTCCATATCAGAAACACCAGAATCAAAAACATCATTTTTAATCTCTGATAAGTCTAAAGTTTCTTCAGTGTCTTGTATATTTGGATGCACATTTAAGAATGATTCTTTATTAAAAGTTGTCTCTAAGAATTGTGGCTTATTGACTGTTTCATTGGTAGATGTGCCCTGCATATAAGGTGCACTTAAGGTTTCATCTTGAGCGATGTTCAACATTCCTTTCGTAAACTCTCTCATATTTGGTGATATATGTGACACCTCATCAGTAACTGTGACTTCTAAATTAGTTGGAAAATTACTGAAATTACTTTGCACATTAGTAACATTCATTAAAGTGTCATCATTGAGGCTGCCATGCAATCTCTGTGGCACATTTAATGTTTCAAGCGTTAATGTCTTCTTTAAGTTCTGTGGATTTAAATCAGTCATATTAGCATAAATAGGTTCTTCAACGGATCCTAATCTACAAATATCATAATTCCTTGTGTTTCTCTTAACATTTTGCAGTTCTCTTGCCAAGAATTCATTAACCGCTGCCTTACTGATTCCGAGATCTAATGCAGTGTTCTCAAAATCAGTGATGTCACAGCTTTTGGTTCTCTTGCGTTTCTTCGGGACAATTTCCATGGCCGTGTTGCACATGGGGTCTTCGTTGGCGAGGAGGTCCAGCGCTGGGTTGAGATAGACATTGTTGCTAGGTGTGGTGAGCTTGCGCTTCGCTTTGGTGTTGGGTATTACCTCAAACTGGTTATTGTTGACGGAGTCCATTGTGCTGAAACAGAAATAGATTCATGTAATTTTCTAGTTATAAGGATAAATGTTTGTATGTTTAGATGTATGTTACTTAATGAATCATAAATGGTTTAACAGGATATGGATAAAATTTAGCACATTTTATGGCCTGGTACACTGGATTAAACATTTTTATTACTATAATAGGGATGAAACTATGCAGTGGAATTCATAAGGGGCTATTCATAAATTACGTGTTTCAAATTAGGGGGGGGGGTCTGGACATCGGATGACGGTAGCATAAAGTAGGAGGAAATGGGGTCATTTGAAGCATGATTTTTGGATGATTATGGAGGGGGGGGGGGGGGGTCAAAAATCGTCAAAAATCGATGACGTAATTTATGGACAGCCCCTATGCCAGTAACAATAACAAAGAGAATTTGAAATAACAATAAATAAATGCCTGCCAGTGCCTTTACAATGAAAGTGGTAGACAGTTGCTAGTAAATACATAAACAATAAATATTATTGTAAGACAATCATACAATCAGCGCTTGAGTTTGACTTCCTCAAAAGAAACTAATATTTTTTTCTGACATGAACACGTGTTATTTAGGATTTAACACAATAAACCTAGTTTAATAAGATACGTCTAGGTGCGTAACTCACTTAAACTATGTAATTGGTACAAAGAACAACTGTACATAATTATGGAAAATTGCATACTAAATCAGTAGTGGTACTAAAAAGGGACTAAAAAGGAGCCCTACGCTTTATTATGTAGAAACATAATAACGATATTCATTCATCTATCTCGATTAATTTTACTATAAATTCTGAACAATACAACGTAAATAATTTATCAAAAACTTACCTTCAAATACGAGTACTTCCAATAAAATATCGCGATTTCATACACAATATCACTTATCAGTTATTCCACGATCGATTTGCATTCACAGATTATATTAAAACAATGGATTTCATTCATAATTTTCCGTTTGAAATATGTAAACAAAAAATCGGCAGGTGTTCGATGGACCGTGTATGGCGGTTACTTTTTTGACAGCTGCCTAGTTGCCAGTATTCAATTATAATTTCTACCATGTAGCTGCAAGACTAAAAGTTTCACTTGTTGTTCATAGATGGCGCTAAAATTAATACTTATAGTTAGATGCACTGCAAGACAGCAAAATCAATAGATTGACACAGAATTTAGTTTATTATATTTATACATATCGCTGGCCCAATATTACAGGGTTCTATTCTATGTTACATTTTCAAGATAGTTGAAATCCGACTTAATGTCACTATGACAATGGTCAAATTTCAGTTCGGTAAAAGTGAAACATATAAGTCATATAACCCTGTATATTGGGCCAGCGATATGTGTAGACTGTAGAGTATTCATTCTAAGTAAATATGTACAATAAAACCGCTAAAAACGCTCCATAAATTATATTTCTAATAAATCACGACATTGGTAACGATAACCAATGAAAATTATCACAAACTTGTCCAATCAATGGAACATTGAAGCACTACACTAATAAAACTAATTAAGTACATTAAACCACCACCTCCTGGACTTACTGAGAAACTAACAACATGTATCATTCATTTATTAGGTACAAAACGAGAGAGACTAAGAAAAAAGAAACACCTTCGAGTGGCTCCTTAGATAACTATTTAAGTAAGTACTTTATGCAGGCAGTGGTCAACAGATATTTCGCAGCTGCCAAGGTCCTCAATAATATCTGAACATACATTATATCGCCCTGATAGTGATAACAGAAAAGCGTGTACAGATATTTCGTTTATTAAGTAAGTAGGTATAATTATGTATTTACTTCAAACTCCTTCAAATAATTGTTAAATAAATGCTTATTAAACTCATACAAAGTACTAAACTGGAAGTATTTTCAATAAACAACAAGATTAAAAAAAAACACATTCAACATTTTTAAACGCAAAGAATTCCAAAATTCGAATAGGTACATCTACTACTTCAAATACTTTAGCTTTGTTTTTAATGTACAGACACTCAAATGGCAGTTCGGTTGGTCATACTCAACTATCCTGTTTTTGTAGCCTTCATACCGGGGCCTATTTATAGTCCGACAAGAAATTGTAGAAAATTATTGAGGGCGCCATTTCCTACGTAACTGTCACATTTTTGACATAAAATGCTTAAACATGGCAACAATTTTTTTTAGTTCCATTTTTTTTAGGGTTCCGTACCTCAAAAGGAAAAAACGGAACCCTTATAGGATCACTCGTGCGTCTGTCTGTCTGTGCAGACCATTCCCCCCCCCCCCCCTTTATCTCTGAAACTACTGGGCCTAAAATTTTGAAAAAATATACAAAATAGTACTTTACCTATAGATGACAGGAAAACCTATTAGAAATGTGCAGTCAAGCGTGAGTCGGACTTATGTACGGAACCCTTGGAACGCGAGTCCGACTCGCACTTGACCGGTTTTTTTTTCTACTATTTTATGTCGCACTATAACTTTGATCAGTGTTTATTCCGTGTTCATACATTTGCCACTAAACGCAAATAGAAAGTAGCACATGTATGCTTGCAATTAACACTGATCAATGTGTTAACAAGCCCCAATGTGAAGGCCAGCCACGCTTGCCTACCCGTATTGGCTTTATTTGACATATAAAAAACAATGTATAGAGTAATATAAGTATAAGAAAGACTGGTAACTCCATACATCAGTTTTCTTACCAAAACGTGCGTTATTTCGTAGTCGACATTTAGCGTCATGTAGCGGAATTTATCAGTACTGCTAGTTACAATAGATGTCTCTGCGAACAAAAACTCTAATGCTCAACAACTTTCATATTATAACCGGATTACTCGAAACTCTATTTTCAACTCCTTTTGCTTCTAATATTAGTTTTGTACTGATAGTTCCACTACTTGACGTTAGATGTCGACTACGAAATAAAGCGCGTTTTGGTGAGAAAAGTGATGTATGGAGTTAGACTCTTTCTTTACTTATATTACTCTATGCCCATATTGACTTTATCTGACATATAAAAAACAATGTTTACCTATTTAATTTCACAAGGGAAATTACACATTTACATTGAGTAAATAAGGCTTTCTCGTTCAAAAATACAGATTTATATAGATTTAGAATCACTCTACACAGCTCAAGCCACTTGTACCGTCCGCAGCAGAAGCTTAAGCGGGTGAGGCGTTCAAAATAATGAGGTTAAAAACCAACAGATTATATATTAAACAGTTCCACTTCATAAGTTTAGGAGCCTAAAAAGACTGTAGTCTGTGGTTTGTTTCTTTAGTCTAATGTCTGTTTTTTAAAGCTTGCAGCGCCAGCATTTAGTTTTTCGCGTTTATCCTTATTTACACACGCTCTTAATCTTTTAACAATGTTAAGATCATTTTCGTCGTCTCGCTCGTTTAGTTTCTGCTGCTGGCTAAACTGATACGCCTTAATTAATATTTACCGTTCCAGTGGAAATTAAGCGCAAGGTTCGCCAGGTCATATAATGCTTGGAACTTTAGAGAAACTTATGGAACAAATGTAGGTCCCACGCCATCAACACATCACGGCGAGCATAGGAAGCATTCCACGGGCTGTCCCGTACAGACGCATTTTATTTCCTCTGTTGCGACCAGACATCGAAGTTTTTGTGGCAATAACGAGTGTTTGAGAAAACGAAACATCGATAAATCTGTTATCGATAAGTCATCTTAGGTAGATTAATATTTAAAATATGTAACTTCTACTTGCTGTCGGTAAGTTACCGAGAAATTTCAATACTGCAAATCAAGTACATAATTTCTTTATTACATATATTTAGTACTTAAAAAGTAAATTTAAACTGTAGGTAGTATACAACTATACAGTGCCAAAAGAATAGAAAACTACCAGTATATCAAAAGAGAAGAAGATATCGAACGTGTTGTGTATTTCGCGGTAGTTATCTTATTCATCATCTTCCTCGCGTTATCCCGGCATTTTGCCACGGCTCATGGGAGCCTGGGGTCCGCTTGGCAACTAATCCCGAGAATTGGCGTAGGCACTAGTTTTTAAGAAAGCGACTGCCACCTGACCTTTCAACCCAGAGGGTAAACTAGGCCATATTGGGATTAGTCCGGTTTCCTCACGATGTTTTCCTTCACCGAAAAGCGACTAGTATTTCGTACATAAGTTCCGAAAAACTCATTGGTACGAGCCGGGGTTCGAACCCGCAACCTCCGGATTGAAAGTCGCACGCTCTTACCGCTAGGCCACCAGCGCTTCAGTAGTTATCTTATTATAAAATGTAATAAATATCTAAGTATAACGTTAAGGCAAAGACATATGTAACTTCGTATAAGACGAATAAAGTCTAAGGAAAAAACGTGCCTCGGAATTCAAGTAAAAGTCATTCTCGAATAGATGGCGCAAACACCTTTAGCCTATCCTCGGCTAGATGGCGTGACGACAACGTTTCCTATTTAACAATTTTAACACATAGATATCAGTGAATGAACATGGATCGAAATGATATAAAAATAATAATATCATTTATCCATATATATACATTTTTTGATAACTTTATACGTTTTCATTTTGAGTTTTAGTCGTGTGTCGATAGATGGCAGTAAATTTACAGTGACTACAAAATTTACAATGACAGGACCCCTCTATACTATCTATACTTTTTGGTTAAGGTAACATCGATAACAGACATGACGATATTTTATTTTGTCAATAACTTTATTTTGCCACTAAAACTTCTATGTCTGGTTGCGACTTTTTTTTTCGGCATTTAAAGCAGGCGATTATTTTTCTGTGCATATTTTTGACCATTTGTCATAGAAAAGGAAACTCTTACACCTGCAAATCTTCAGATAATTCGCGTTCGTGCGGGACAACGGTAGACAATGTCAGGGAATGCTCCATAGGAAGCTCTAAATTTCCAGGTTTACATTTAATTATTTATCTAAAGGAAATATAAAATATGTCATGATGAAATAAAGTTTTACATCTATCCAATTATTACGAATTGATTAAATATTCTGATTGCGTTTGATTTAGCGTATGGTGGACGCAGTTATCGACATTTTAATAGTAGTTTATGTGACTGCTACATAATGAAAGGCATTAAAATACGAGTGTGGGTTTATGAAACGAATGAAATGAGTTTCATAATAGTATCACACGAGTGTTTTAATGCCTAATTATGTACAGTTACATACACTGCTTTATCTACACACATATGTGACGTCCCACGGTCAAAGGTACCTTATGGCGGGTATGGAGTTATGCATACCCCAGTAATCTACAATAAATAAGCTATCGATAACACAAAAGATCAACCTTCTAGGTTGCGTAGTTACAGAGATATGATTTTTTGAAAATAATGTTGTGAAATGAGCAACTTTACGATAGAGAAGTTTTAAGTTTAGTCGCCTAAAAAACTATGTTCCTGAAGTAAGTTACATAGTTGACTACAAATAATAATACCTTATATATCTGAGATTAAAAAAATATTGCGACTTGTTCTGTAATGCAAATAGAAACTTTTGATATCGACTGATTTATGTGTATAATAACCAATCTCTTGAAAATAAAGTTTTATTTAATTTTCACGATTGATTGCAATGAGCTCTCAAGATTTAAATTTTATCTATTAGAAAACGACACTGACAGACAGTTTAAGCAAAAAACAATACCGATTTAGAGGTGAAAATGTATTTTCTGACTTTTTCATATAAAATCACAAAATTGAATATTTTTACTTTTAATGTGACACACAATCAATTTTTCTGAGCACATATGAAAGAAATTCTGTCATTCAAATGAAATAAATCCTAAAACCCCAACTAAATACTATATTTAACCCCTTATGCCACTTTAAACTTACATAACAATAACAGTATTTGCTCCATACATTTACGAAAAGGTACCTTATGGAAATAAATCTAATAATACATCACTACAAAATATCAATCATATTACAGTTTATCTTTTATGAATAGAAAATATTAATTTACATTAAACTGCCCCAAATTTAATTAGTTCTTCGTCATAATAATCTTAAAAAAGACCAATAATTTGTATGTAATGAAAAGGTACCTTGTGATTAAGTTACATGATGAGGCATGATGATGATGGAACAGTTAGGATAAACTAATAATATTTTGGGGTTAAGATGGTATAAATCGTCTATTTCTTATCAATAATATATTTCGGTTGCTATTGAAGATAAGCGGCATTGAGGTTCAATGACCTCAGATATTCCATAAGGTAATGCGTCGGGTATTGGCATTTTTCAGCAAACCAATGGCTGATTTACTGCATGCGACCAAACCAAATGAAGATTATTCTAGTTAAGAAAGACTTGACGAGAGTAACTTTGGTATAATAGCAGGCTACTTGGATTTGTGATGTCGGTCTATGTACGGTTATAATATTTGCGAGGCGCCCCAACCAGAACTGAAATTATCAAATTAGTTTTGCAGAATGCTAATACAGTTCTCTACCAACCTTCTTTTCCCGTATTGACTAGTTTTTTTGGGAATTTTCAATCTTTTTTCCATAAGGTACCTTTTCTACTAAACTCTGAGACGACATTACTAAGCTTATAACTAACTTATAACAAAAATAAAAACAGGTAAACAAACGTTACGCATTAAGGTTTCAGATCACACAATAAAAAAAAATTGAGCATTTTTCACCTCTTTACAAAACATTTCATATCTCCGAAACTAGAAACCCTCATAAGGTACCTTTTCCCGTGGAACGTCACATATTATAAACTTTCTATGATATATTCACTAACCTCATATTACAGCCGACATTGGGGCACTTTCCTCTCTGGCGGAACTCGCGGATATGAGATGGCGTCTCCGAAATATCTTTATCGTACATTTTACACGAAACTTTTGTTATAGTTACTTTAAAAACAACAAAACAAATTATTTTTTACTTACAAACTAATTAAAAGATAAACTGTACGTCAAATGGCGGCAAATGAAAACTTTTTTCACGCATGTCACGCATTCGTAGTTTTTTTTTTAATTCAAAGTCAAACTAGAGTCGGGGTCGATTACCATATCGTCCGATACCAACTTACAAGCGAGATTTGTCAATATTGTATGCAATTGTCATTTGATTTCGAATAAAACGTCATCTCGACTGATATTAGAATAGGGGTCAAATCAAATTGCCTTTTTTTCCAGAGATGTTCGAAATTTGAATGTCATTACCAAATCGATTTTGATATAGTAATGAAGCTATTACCACATTTTCACAGATAAGAAATTTGCTGTAACAAAACAGTTTATCGTAATGTGGGCCATTATTTACGGATTTTGAAGGTATCATAGAGAGTTTATGATATGTGTGTAGATAAAGTAAATTACGACATCAAAATAAATATATGCACGATAGAAAGAGACGGAAGCTTTATCCTGTCAGTAACGAGTCCATCCATCATACGTCCATTATATTATAGAACCATCTCAGATATACTTGATCTTTTTTAAATTTTATGTACAATTTTCCTACTAATATTATATTTATTATATTTAAAATATATTTATCTCTTTTTTGACAATTAGAAACAATTTGTACCTACTCTTATTAAATATCAGTATACAGTGTGCATTTGAATTACGAATGAATTTATTTTGACATGTAAATTACCACCCTCATTTTTTAAAGTGGTTAAGGCAGATGTATAATGACGGTCGGTAAACGTCAGCCGCCGCTCCGTTGGAGGGATAAAAAATAAGTTTTTGGCAAAAATTTCATTTTTGGTACAAGCTTTTATCGCTGACTATACTTTTCTTACGACAGACAACTAAACTCATCAGGACAATTCTAAAAACCCCTAACACAATTAGGTTGCGTTGTTTCATCACAGAGTTCCTATGGCCACCTCTTGTCTCCATCATCAGATCAGCTCGATGGTACCATAATGTTGCATTGTCATCCGATTTATACATGCATGCAAAATTTCAGCTCAATCGGAAACCGGGAAGTGGATCAAATTTAACTTGCAAGATTTGATTACAGACCGACAGACAGACAGACAACGGGACAGGTGAAACTTAATAAAAGCTTGTAAAAAGAATCCCACCCAAGCAATTTGAAATGATTACAGATTTTAAATTGCAAAACTGTAGATTTTTTTTTGTTTCTAATGTTGATATTTCATATTTTGATATTCCTTTACCTCGAGCATAGCACGGTCTTAATACTAGAACTATACTCTGTATCTTTAGGTATTTAAATAAAAGTAAACAAACAATTTGTACAATTTCGGGTAGTCATAACATTTATTGGTTAACCAACCAAATACAAAACCACCTAGACGTTAATCTACCAACGGTGGCTGACGTCCACGAGACATCATGATACACTGCCCACTTATCAAGTTTTATCACCCGGGATGAAATAACTGTTAGTACATTTAGCCTAGATCTGACACCTGAGGTTACCTAATGAACTTAAAGCGACAGGTACATAGTTATACATTATATTAAATTCAAGCTTGGTGCAAAAGGTATAATATACGTACTTGTCTATGGTCTGACCATAGTGAGCAAATATTAAGTACATTTTTTTCCTTAATTTTCTTTTATATACAAAACCTACCTAGGAATACAATGAGACGATTGGAATTAAAAATTTGTACTACATGATATTTTTATACTAAGACGTTGACAAACAAGCTTACAGCCTATGGTAAGTAAACACCGTAGTCTACATATGAACGTTCGCACCTCATAGTCATAGTCATATTATCTAATAATATTAATATAACAAATATAACACCAAGATCAACTGTGGAAGTATTAAAAACGTTTCTAAGGCGTATAAACTATTAAGAATACATTCACAGTCTGTCTTTTTCTGGTGTCAAAATCCTTAGCCAGACAATTTATACGTATTCTTGGCCAGACTTAACAAAACATGTTTTGTCGCCTTTTCTCATACCCCTAAAATCCACCTAAAACCATACTAATCTCCAATTTCTTTAAATTCTTGTTCAACGTTTTATCTCTCTTGTCCGGGCAAGCGCTAATTTTTTGTGGAGGGTCTGGTTTTTAGTGTGAGCTTTTTTGACCCCATTACTGTCTAAAAGATTAAACTCAATAGTTATTAAATGGTTATAATAGATGAGACGAATTTGACTAAAAATTAGTCATAGCCAGCATACATTTATACCTATCTAGTCTGGCTAACTATCATAATATTAGAAAAAACGAGATATTAAAAACGCAAATGTAAACCTTTTATACATAACTATTTTGAATGTGCCGTGTTTTCTGTCATACTCCTAGTGCTTAGCCAGACTAAATTATACATAATTTTTGCCAGCCTAAAAACACCTTTTGAGCATACAGCTAAGTAAACAAGAGACACTCATCGACGTTTTTCCGAGACCTAAAAACTTGGTTTTTATTAATCTATATCTAACTTCTTAAAACTCTTGTTCAACGCCTTATCTCTCTTCTTATCCGGGTACGCTCTAGCCCTTTGCTGCTCCTCAGCAGCAAAGTAGGGCTCCAAAGCCTGAAGTTGCTGCATGCACTTCTTGTGGAGGGTCTGTGTGTCGGGGAGGGTGCCTCCGTAGTCGGGGGGGAGGGCGGAGCGAGGGACCACTGTCTCGTAGAACTTCGCCAGGTCTTCGGTCTTGCTGTGGAATTTTAGCTGGAAGAAGTAAAAAAAAAAATTGGTAAATTGAAAAGTATACTCTCTAACTACTAACTAAAATTGAAAATACCTATACTCTCTAGTTGACGAAAGAGTTGAGCGTCATGTTCTAAAACTGTCTTCGATAAAATGACGCTGCATGAAGCGTACGGCGGCAATATTAAAAGAGCGAGGAAGACTAAAGAGTGATAGTTCGGAATTATATATCGGATTTCGAGGCTATATGTTAACCCCCCAGACACGCCTTGACTGTACTAATGTTAGATGGGGTAAGAGAAGCATTGGAGCAAGAGAAATACTTGTAGGGAATCCTCATACTATTTCTCTTGCCAGCAAGATAAACTACTAACATATGTTTATCTTACCCCAGACTACGTATATTGTACGTATACGTATGTTTTAAAAGGTTTTTGATGTAATATGCTAAGTAAATTAGAACTACACATGTCAATTTAAAAATTGACAAGATATCAAATAACATAAATAACTATTTAGGCAAAATGGTGCTCTGAGTGACATCTCTTGATTTTTTGTGGAACGAATCGAGACTTGTATGGGTTTGCTACTCTATTCTATATGTAAATTACTTTATGAGCTTACTCCACATGACCTTACATTATTATATTTTTTAAATGACAGATAATAAACTAACTCTATTTTTACCCGACTACGGCAACGCAAAAGGAGGGTTATGATTATGTATAGGTATGATATGGGGATTTCACACTCGACCGAATGTATTTTTTCTAAGTTTTTAACGTAGGTACCTATTTCTTATTCTAAGCATAATTTTAAAGCAAAACAATTATATTTAAGTATAATTAATCGCCGTCATAATATGTTGTTGATGAATGGAAACCATATTTTTATTATTTAATCAATTAGCATGTCTGCTATTAACGAGTCAGCTTCCTGTAGCTACTAGTTAACGTTATATTGTTAATTGTTTCTGACATATTGCAACTTTGACCACTAATGACGTCAACTGACGCGCGCGGCTTCAGCCCATAATAGGGAATTTATTTTCCTACTAGTCAAATCAGTTACTTTTTTAGAACTATCAAAACGATTCGCTAATATGGAATTTATATGAAACATTACATCGTGACATCACGGTCAACTCACCTACTTTTTATATTTCTATCCGGTTTATTAAATAGAACTTGTGTTTAAAAATAACTCCTATCTGTGTTTTACTAATAATTATCTGGTGCTTTATTTCATGCATGGTGTAAAATAATTCATTTTAAATACAGTATAATACCCTATAGCCTTCGTGCATTCCATAGAGTAATATAAACTAAGTAAAGGAAGAGTGGTAACTCCATACATCAGTTTTCTTACCAAAACGCACGTTATTTCGTAGTCTACATCTAACGTCAAGTAGTGGAACTATCAGTACCCCTGCTTGACACCAGATGTCACGAGTGTCTCACTGACGAAAAATGTACTACTAAAACAATTTACAACTAATATTATAAGCAGAAGGGGTTGAAAATAGAGTTCCATTTAATCCGGTTATAATATGAGCTGAAAATTGTTGAACATTAGAGTTTTCGTTCGCCGAGACATCTATTGTCAACTAGCAGTACTGATAAATTCCGCTACTTGACGCTAGATGTAGACTACGAAATAACACGCGTTTTCGTAAGAAAACTGATGTATGGAGTTACCACTCTTTCTTTACTTATTACTCTATGTTCCGACTAGGTTATATTATGTATAGGTTCCGAATAGGCGTGGTGTTCAAAGGGCTAACAAAGTGTCTGTCTTATTAGTAGGTACAGTCAGCAGCAGAAGATATAAACCATTTTTAAATTGCACGCCTGTCTATAGCTTAGAACACCCGGTTTCGGTCAAACACTTTACATATACTATACGTCATATTTATATTAGCCTACTCTCGCTTATAAAAACTTTTTTTTTACTCATTAGTATTTGTTGTTATAGCGGCAACAGAAATACATCATTTGTGAAAATTTCAACTGTCTAGCTATCACGGTTCATGAGATACAGGTTGGTGACAGACAGACGGACAGACGGACAGTGGAGTCTTAGTAATAGGGTCCCGTTTTTACCCTTTAGGTACGGAACCCAAAAAACAGGATCAGTCTAATTAAATATTACACTAAACAGGGGTCTAAGTATTAAGGGGCCCACTGATTAACAGTCCGCCGGACGGTATCGGCCTGTCAGTTGTTCGGAACTGTCAACATTTTGTTCTAACTGACAGGCCGATACCTTCCGGCGGACTGTAAATCAGTGGGCCCCTTTACACTAAGAACTAATTGGGTACATTTTTCCATGTTTACAATCTCATTTTCGTTAAAAACATTGATTATTCTTGTATACAAATTCTAACAAAGAAGGGTTGTCGTACTAACTACGAGCAATGAATGATTATTAGTGCATTGTGATAAAAAAACAATAAGTAGTATAATGATTATAATATAAACATTTGTTATTATATGTTTTTACAAAAATAAAGGAAATAATCATGATAATCTCGATTAAATCGTATATTTATAACAAATAACAAAGCAAAATGTCACGGTCATTGCCCACAACTACAGCTACGTTTTTCGGTATTATGTCAAAAGGTATAATTTTAAATATCACATCTCCCGAAAGTTTATATAGATATATTATAAATAGGCAAATAAAATAACACAAAGATATTAGCAGAAAGCCGAATGCTGGAATGTCCAGCGGTGGGCTCGGAGTTGAGTACGTGGATGCTCATAATTCTAAAAGTTTTCCTTCCTGGACTACAGTAAGTTTTCACATACCAACGCGGATAGTTTCCCAGAGGGGGTTTTTTAACCGACGAAAAAAACGGAGGAGGTCCTCAAGTCGACGCGTATATTTTTTTTTATGTATGACCACGCGTAACTTTTTACAGAGTAGTTTCACATACAAACAGGTAACAGGATAGCTTCCCAGGGGGTTTGAAGAATGACGATATAAACCTACCATGTTGTAGAACTTCTCCATAAAGGGTCTGATGAGGATAAGCAACTTGTTGACAGGACTACTCATCAGTTTCCATTCTAAACTAAGCCTATACTCTGTATCTTTAGGTATTTAAATAAAAGTAAACAAATAATTTGTATATTTTCGGGTAGTTATAACATTTATTGGTTAACCAACCAAATCCAAAACCGTCTGGATCTGTCACTGAACGACCCACGAACGACCTGACTTTAACATACATTATTTGATCATGTAGGTAATATTTTCATCTACCCTCAACTGACTTAAAGAGCCATTTGAGGGTAGATTTTGTTTACTTTTATTTAAATACCTAAAGATACAGACTATAGTGGCTTAGCTCCTTAGAGTCAGAAAAAGGGCATTAACCATATCTGTTTGTCACGATATACACTTTTTCTTGAAACCTCTACGGGTGTCAGGAGAATGTCAACACAAAAAGCATTGAATTCCATGAGAAATGACAAGATTTCTGCATGGCTTTCAACATTTTTATAGACTTTCGCAGCCAGCTCAGTTTGTATATAAATCTCCTAACGTAGACGCTTTGTGAACCACTTTGGCTACTACTATCGCGTATAAAGGAGGCTCCAAGACAGTAACATTTAGTCACCATGTCATAGAACAGCCATTATCTAAGTGTGTTCCGCGGAACCCTAGGGTTCCGCGACACCCCTGCAGGGGTTCCGCAAGAATTTAGAACACTATGCTTTAGTCGCCTCGAAAAATTTTACTATGCAAAAAACACACTTCTAAAAACTATTGTTTTATTCTAGGGTTCCATCAAGTATTTCGCTTTCCAAAAGGGTTCCGTCAAAAAAAAAGATTGAGAACCGCTGTCATAGAACTTCTTCACCATGAAGGGCCTAATGAGGATGAGCAATTTGTCGACGATGAGCTCGGAGTTGAGCATTCTAAAGATTTTCTGTCCTGGACTACTGAAAGTTTACAAACAAGATGGCTTCCATGGCTGTTTGAAGATGGATGGTTCATCAACCTACCATGTCGTAGAACTTCTTCTCCATAAAGGGCCTGATGAGGATGAGTAGTTTGTCAACGATGAGCTCGGAGGTGAGCATTGTAAATGTATTCCGTCCTGGACTACTGAAAGTTTACAAACAAGATGGCTTCCATGGCTGTTTGAAGATGGATCGTTCATCAACCTATCATGTCGTAGAACTTCTTCTCCATAAAGGGCCTGATGAGGATGAGTAGTTTGTCGACGATGAGCTCGGAGTTGAGCATTCTAAAGGTATTCCTTCCTGGGCTACTGAAAGTTTACAAACAAGATGACTTCCATGGCTGTTTGAAGATGGATCGTTCATCAACCTACCATGTTGTAGAACTTCTTCTCCATAAAGGACCTGATGAGGATGAGTAGTTTGTCGACGATGAGCTCGGAGTTGAGCATTCTAAAGGTATTCCTTCCTGGGCTACTGAAAGTTTACAAACAAGATGGCTTCCATGGCTGTTTGAAGATGGATCGTTCATCAACCTACCATGTCGTAGAACTTCTTCTCCATAAAGGGCCTGATGAGGATGAGTAGTTTGTCGTCGATGAGCTCGGAGTTGAGCATTCTAAAGGTCCTTCCTGGTCTACTGAAAGTTTACAAACAAGATGGCTTCCATGGCTGTTTGAAGATGGATCGTTCATCAACCTACCATGTCGTAGAACTTCTTCTCCATAAAGGGCCTGATGAGGATAAGGAGCTTGTCCACGATGGGCTCGGAGTTGAGCACGTGAATGCCCTTCATGCGGATCGGCCAGGCCTCCTGGACGAACTGGAAGAACTTGCGGAGAGACCTGAAAGGAAACCATTCATCTTATAGTTTGATATGATACAGCTACTAGGTGGTACTTGGTTGGTAGACGCAAACTAAACTGACGACTGGGGTCGTATCACTCTCTCTCACCCTACCTATGACCAAGCGAGTGTGAATGAGAAGTTTTTCGACCCCGGTCGTCAGTTTGGTTTGCGTCTACTATAGACATATGATACAGTATGATATGAGTGCAAGTGATTACGATGGGTGACAATGCACGTTTGGTAAATTTAAATACATACCATAGAGAGGAAGAGGAAGGCCGAGAATAAATTATTTCAACCAAATAAAAGAAAAGGTTCAGGTCGTGTCGTACCAGAAGTTTAAAGAGTGGGCAGAGGACCGGACGAGTTGGAGATTGCTCCACCGACAAGAGCACAGCTCTTAAATATAAAGAAGAAGAAGACCATAGATTTAGATTTTTAAAGTAGTTTTTCCTTGGACAACTAACCGTAACCATGGCAAAAAGTGGCACTAAGAAGTTGATTAACTCTTAAACGAGTATTTATTGAAATAATGATATGATTGAAAACGCCAGGTTAAGAGAAACTTGCAGATGCCGAATGCCTAAATAAACATTAGGCGTTTTAATTTTATTACTGCGACCTCAAAAGGTTTGCAGAATATTTTACGACTTTATTTAGGACTTAAGTACCTAATATATTATAAGTTATGCCACAGAATAAATAATAGTACTAGGTACAGAAGCCTCACTCTAGCAAAACGCGTCTATTACGATCAGGATAGATATTGCCGCTAGGTGGCGAAAACGCCACGCGCGGCTTATGGCTAGCCACCAAAATTGGTGTGGAACGGATGTACTTGTAGCTACCTGTTGCAAAGCGACGAAATCGCGGGAGTGAGCCACGCCTGGTTATGCGTATTTCAGCTGGGTAGGCAAATCTATCTACTATTTGGCGCACTCGGTTCTGTGACTGTTGATGATTAATTGATTATACATCATAATTATGATCCGTTCAAAAAAATAGTTTTTATTTCATGACTATCTATCACGGCAACCGAAGACAAAACAAAACTAACCAAGTTATGTTATTCTCGATAACGTTGTTATTGAAACTGACTGTTTGTACCGCATAGTTCGAACATTATTAATTCAATTGGACGTTGGTTCTATCAACATAGTGATTAAATTAACTATACTTTACATACAACTAAGTATAGTACAGAACGAATTAAGGCGTCGGCGTGCGACTAAAGTTCTTCCAAAGAACTAAGACAAAAATCACTACACCTTATAAAACAAAGTCCCCCGCGTCTCTCTGTTTGTTCGCGAAAAACTCAAAAACTACTGAACGGATTTGCATGCAGTTTTCACCTATCAATAGAGTGATTCTTGAGGAAGGTTTAGTTTTGTTAGTTGTATAATTTGTTAAGATTTTGCTAACCCGTGCAAAGCCGGGGCTGATCGCTAGTCTGAAATATATTTAGGTACAGTCAGTATCAAACGTAGTGGATCAGACAACGCGCCAGAAGGATCTATCATTATCTGACAGCATAACTAAAATTTTAATTAAATTTAATATAAATTAACTTAATTTAATTTGCGATAGACTCGTCTATAAATGTGAGTTAATACGCATAACAAAAAGCGATAAATCTCTATAAGTAGAACAATTACAATGTACCAGATTCTTTTAAACGTGAACTGTACAGTACGGTTACCATCAGTTTGTCACTGACGTAAACGCCGTCGAGAACGTAAGTTACTTTCTATACATCTCGCTCGCACTCGCATATTAGTGCAAACGCGATGTATAGAAAGTAAATTACGTTCTCGACGGCGTTTATGTCAGTGAGAAACTGATGGTAACCGTACAGTATTATTTCTATTTGGAAAAGTATTTATGGTGGCAGATACTTTTGGCGCGTTGTTCCATTAGTGACTAATTACTATTGATGCTGAGTTGCTGACTGTACTATTACTTAGTCCGTGATAATCTGCTAAACATTCTTTTGCATGTTAAAAAAATCTTGAGGATTTATTTAGCTTTAACTTCCTCAAGTCAAAACTACACGTGAGGACTCTGGCTCGTGGCCTTGGCACTATCATATATGATGGCTTGTTCAAGAAAATATTGTTCTCTGATTGATCTACTAGACCACTAGAGGAACTGAGCAAAATGAAAATGAATTAGTACTAACAATAAAACATCACCATTCATTTCAATAAAAAGAAGAAAAACTGCTTACTTCGGCCTTTATATTAAGAAATACATATTAGAACCATAGCTACATACTTTCGCATGATGATCGCTCATATACGATAGGATACGGCACTATAAGTAGAAGATTTAACTACCTTAAATGTAGCTAAAGTTATAAATTATATTAATGTTATTAAATAAACGCATCTTAGTCGTGATAATAAAATTTGTAATTTTGAATTTGCGCGTGCATGCAAGAAGCTTTGGATGTATTAACATAAGGTCAATGTCGTCGGGGTTATAATTCGCCTTAATTATTGAATCTAGTTAGTCGTTAAACTGTTTTGTTTACCTATTTCAACTAGCGTGCGTCACAAGTATAAATTATATGACGCTGGTAATTCTGGTTTGATCAACTGTTTACATAATTATAGACATCCGGTATATAAGCGGTCTCTTCCAGAAAACTTCAGGGTAACAAATGGTGAGCAAAAAACTGTAAAACAATGGGTGTAGCCAACTTATTCAAAAATATGTCCCCATAATTCTTAATTCGCTGACATAAGAGATATGGGGCTAGGGAATGCAAATCGGTTATTTTCGGTTATTTTTTGTATGGAAATTATCGGTTATTAACGGATTTCGGTTAATAACCGATAATTTCCATACAAAAAATAACCGAAAATAACCGATTTGCATTCCCTATATGGGGCATATTTTTGAGATGATTAGTGCACCTATATTTTTACAGTTGACTGTACCTACTTATTTTATTCGCGTTATATCAAGGAAAACCCACTAGCTGATAAGTTATAAATTCATAATAGAAAATGTCGTTTGTAATGCTTCTGTTATCGAACACATTAAAATGTAATCAGAATCGTTTGTAATGGTTATTGAATGGTGGAAATACATAATAACGACGATATGATCAGTTTGACCCTGTGTTTACCGCACTAATGGTTAGTTAAAACGTTTGGTTTCATACAAACAAGTTATGTATAGGTACAAGGAGATTTCTAGACATAGAGATTTTTCTAGCACGAACGAGGCAATGCTATTGACTTCATTTTGATATCTTATTATCTTATACCCTTAAACGAGCAATTCTTGTATATTTATTTATTTTACACATATTTCGGGGATCTCGGAAACGGCTCTAACGATATCGAAGAAATTTGCTATATGGGGGTTTTCGGGGGCGGAAAATCGATCTAGCTAGGTCTTATCTCTGGAAAAATGCGCATTTTTAAGTTTTGTATACGTTTTCCGAGCAAAGCTCGGTCTTCCAGATATTTTAGTTTATTCTCGTTCATTTATTTCCAAATGTGGCCTTTGTAATATGAAACTTATAAGATAGGTAACTATAGATAAGCTAAATATCGGAAGGAAGTCACTAGCGTTGCCTTGTTCGTGCTAGAAAAATCTCTATGTCTTCAGATTTTGGAGTTTAATTTATAGGTGGCTTTCCACCACAGAAGGGTCCTCATCATCCTCATCCTTCAAGTGCAATAAAGATGTTTCCATCAGAAATTTAAACAGAAACGCCCTTACCTATTGCAGATGAAGCATAAGGAACCTTCTCTGATGGAAAGCCATTTTTTCGGGGTTGGTGCCATGGAAAAAGTGAATCGTAGGAGTAGTTCTGACGTAGGTAAGGCAAGGTACTAAAATTAGCAGCTTCTTCATTTTTTGGTACAGTCATAGAAGTTAATTTCAGCACAATTTAGTACAATCGCCTGCGCCCGCGGTGTTCCAGTTAAGAAAAATTTCAAACGAGTATCGCCCTAAGCGTGGAGCACCGCGAGCGCAGGCGATTGTACTTAGGGCATACTGAAAATTCCTGGACTGCCACTTAGAAAAAATAAGTCTTCTCGTATATCAGAATCCAGAAACTTTCAGTATGGCCCACGTACCTTGTCACTCAAAATCGCTAGGGACCTCATACTACTGTCACTGTGACAGGTACGAAAGGTACTGAAAATCAATTCCTTGCATGACCGTAGTACAGTATTTACTTATGCTACAAATAACAACAGTTGTAATACCTAACAATCTAAATCTATAGGAATGTGACCTAATGTAATGACTAAATAGTATGAAAAGATTGTTAATGTAAATGACTGGACAGGCCGCGTAGCCAACATGCCAATCTCTTACGCTTCGTAGCGATTGAAACGCAACTGTCACTGTCGCACTAATATGAGTGATAGAGAGACACAAAGCGTTTCGTTGTCGAAGCGATAGCGATTGTCACCTTCGCTAGGCCGGCTGGTTACTAAGTATAAGAAGTCGTTCTACAATGAAATAACAGTAGAAAGTTTAAGATGGGAATTTAACCTATATGTATATTTATACAGTGTGACCTTAGCCATTGGACAAACCCTGAAATCCCTCGTAGGGTTACTTCTCAGAAATGTCCTAGCGGTAATATTTTTTTAAAGAAACTTCTTCTTCTTCTTCTTTATATTTAAGAGCTGTGCTCTTGTCGGTGGAGCAATCTCCAACTCGTCCGGTCCTCTGCCAACTCCTTAACCTTCTGGTATGACACGACCTGAACCTTTTCTTTTATTTGGTTGAAATAATTTATTCTCGGTCTTCCTCTTCCTCTCTTTCCCTCTATTTTTCCTTCTATGATGTTCTTTAGGAGCATGTCGTGTCGTAGCAGATGTCCAATTAGTACTCCTCTTCTATTTTCTATTGTCGCTATTATATTTCTTTTCTCGTTAATCCTATCTAGAACCCTATCATTTGATATTTTTTCCGTCCAACTAATCCCTTCCATTCTCCGCCAACACCACATTTCGAAGCTTTCTAATCTTTCTCTCTCTCTTTGTGTCAGTGTCCACGTTTCGCAGGCGTATAAGGCGATGCTCCAGATGTAAGATTTAATAAAATGTTTTTTTAGTGTTAGTAGACATTTTTGATTTGAAAATATGTTTTTTATTGTTGAAGGCTTGTTTGGCTATTGCGATTCGAGTAATGATATCTTGACTACATCTTGATTTATTATTAATGATACTCCCGAGATATTTAAAGCTATCGACTTGTTCCAAAATAGTATCATTTAGTTTAATTGGTCTGTGTCTCGTATATAATTTTGATGCTGTTAAGATTTTTGTTTTGCTGATATTAATTTTTAAATCTGATTCATGTAAAATTGAGTTCATATTGTTAAGCAATAGTTCTAGTTGGTCACTGTCTTCTGCGAATGCTGCTATATCGTCAGCATAGCGTACGAAATGTATCTTTTTCCCGTTGAACTTGACTCCACCCACCCAAAAAGAAACATACTAACTTTTGACAATATGTTTGAAAATGTGCGGCAATGGTGACATTTGTCAAAAGTCAGAATCTTATTAATGTCATAAATAAAAAAGATAATGAAAACGGTCGAAGAAGGTTTCATACTATTTATTACCTCAGGAGCTACTAACACATACAGGCTGCTCCAAAGTAAAAACATCGTAATTAGTTAATTTCTTCGTAACCGCTACACCGATTGTTATGATACTTTGTATACTGGTTCTAAATACCCTAATGCATATGTACATTTCGGCTTTGTCCATTGGCTAGGGACACGCTGTATATGTATACATAAAGATGATAATGATAACGATGATTTTTCGCTCGCTAATTTACCTTTGCTTATCCTTTTGAAAGCTAAAACATGTAAAATACATATAATAGTGTTATTTTATGGTATACCCAAATCGTGACATTATAAAATGAAGTACTTCAAAATAATTATTCTGCTGGTATTGTTATGTTATAATTATTGTTATAGGTACTAATTGAAAGAACATACAAATTCTACTAGTTTTGTATAGGCACATTTGCATACAAACAATGACATCACAGACGTATTTATTTAAGTTAACTAAAAATAACACAGCTATAGATAGGGATTGTAAAAAAAATATTAACGATTTTTGTCTTCATTTTATTGGAGCTGATTATTTTAGTACCTTGTTACCAAATAATCAAAACAAAAAATCTCAGATTATGCTTTAAATTTACATAAAGTCATAAATAACAGTATATCGGGGGACACGGCCAAGACGAACAAAAACTTTTTCACTTTTTTTCCAATCTATAACTACCTATACCTCGCTAGCGACTGCAATCTACCTAGTGGCTTCCTAGTGGGTATAGTAAATAGTACCTAGTGGGTCTCCCCCATAATAAAGCTCACAGACTCCGTTGGTTGGGCCATCTTGAGAGAATGAGTGAAGATCGGAATGTGAAAAGTACCAGAGGGCCTACCGCGAACCACGTTCGACGTGTTGCCTCTCTGTCGCACTTGTAAATTCGTACGTAAGTGTGACAGGGAGGCAACACGTCGAATTTGGTTCGCGGTAGACCCTCTGGGCCGCCTAGTAGAAGGACGTCCTGTCGGACCCCTCAGTCCCCGAAGACAACATGCCAATCGCTAACGCTCCGTAGCGAACGAAACGCAACTGTCACTGTTACACTAATTTGGAAGAGTGATTAGGGAGACACAAAGCGATTCGATGGCGAAGCGCAAACGATTGTCACCTTGGCTAGGCCACCAGGTATCGCTGGTGCGACATGGTGGAGGCGGATCTGCGTGAACTCAAAGTCAACAATGGGGTTGGCAGCTGACAAAAGTTTGCATAGATGGCGCCATCATAGCTTGCCCCTTTTTTATGAGATTTGGCTTAAAGAGCTTGGCATCCAGGGCATAAAAAAAACAAAAATGTGACACAATTCTAGGGATTGACAGGGCAAGCTATGATGGCGCCATCTGCTTAATACTTCGACCGGCCAACCCCATTGGGTCGCACAGGGCCGAGAAAATTGGCGCTGTCTTGTGTCGGAGGCCCAGTCTCATTTTGGGTCGCTGAGCCAACGGAGTAAGTAACTGAATAAGTAAGTATAAAGTATAAAATATACTCACGAGAGACTGACGCGCGTGAGATGGCCGAGCCGGACTCCTCTCATGTCGAACAGGAAGATATAACCAGGCGTGGGCCCCCGCTTGCAGAGGCACGCATCTGTGAAAGCAATGCTATAATATTATTACTTATGAAACCAGAAGAGTGTAAATATATGTGACGTTCCTCGGCAAAAGGTACCTTATGGCGGCTGGCGCTTACGTCGCATAGCGCCGCATAATATTGGACCGGCGTTAATAATAGCGTAAGCGCCAACCGCCATAAGGTACCTTTACCTGTGGGACGTCACCGTGGACGTCACATATATCCTTGTTACATATTTGCTGTAATTTATTTTGCAAAAAATTTTTTTTTTTATAAAAAGACGTCAAGATTGTTGCTAAAAAAACGAGGTACTTATACCTCGTGTGGAATCTCCTTTTTATGCTTCTAAATTAAAAAAAAGTTAAAAAATATACTAGAATTAGACATTTATAAAATATTCCTCATACGTGAACATTGTCATGCGTCACCTTGATGATACCTATCGTATTTTAATTTTCATGAAACTAGTTTTTTATACGCAATTTTGGAATAAAATTTGTCATTAAACTTGAACTTTATCATATATAATCACGGCAAAATCCGGTTTTCCGTAACGTGTTGTTTATTTAATATTCATCACGTTTGTGTGGAATTAGTTTTGCAAAATTGGGGTAATTCGTCTAAAGGGCGTCGCGTCTTTGACGATTTTTGATGTGGATTTTCATCGACAATCGTTATCTGGGAATTTTCACTTAAAAGTGTACCATTTACTGTTTTCGAAAATCCATCAACTTTTAGGTTATTTCTACTCAGAATCACGGGGAATATCGAAAAATGACAGTTTTGTAACGCATTTTCACATACATTTTGTATGGACCGTTACAAAACTGGCACCCAAAATTTGTATGAAACACTGGGGACACTATTTTTCTTAGTCTCATTCAATAGTACTCGTGATTCTGAGTCTAAATAACCCAAATGTTGATGGTTATTCGAAAAAAAGAAAATGGTACCATTTTTTCTGAAAACCCCCATCTTCCTCTCTATTGCTCTCGCATATTGGAGCGATAGAGAAGCAGATAACGATTTTACGACTATATGTTAGCGGTAGACCGTGCAGGCATCGGGAAAACATACGAAAAAGTCACGGGACTATATCCATATGGCATTTCCTATCAATGATTGCCATCTTGGCTACCATGAGACTCAAAATTTCGAAGGAAGACTCTTTCAGTGGTATCCTGACGGGCCTGATCAAATCGGTCGATTTGATCAGGAAAATAATTGGCGCCAATCACCAATTTTAGATTTATGGTGATATTAGAGCCCTATAAATTGAAAAAATGCCCCAGAACGAAAATACTGGCGTCACAGCTTGTTATTCTTGAGTCCGCACCTCATTTTATCGGTAATATCGGTCATTATCGGCGGTTGAATTCGGCGAGCCAAATTGGTGTTTGCGTCCGCACGTCCTGATTCGATCGGGCAATTTAATCAGATTGGCGAAAAATTGGATCTGGATACCGCTTTTAACTTTCATGCTCCATTCCAAGTATAGGCAATTTACGAATTCCGATATTAGCAATGTTTCAATATTAGTAAACTATGTTTACCTCAATTGCGTATTTACTGCAGACTGCAGCCTACCAAGCCGGCGGCCTTGAGCAGATCTGCCGCATTCACTAACATACACTATGTCTGGGGAATAGGGGTCAAACTTGCGTAGATATTATTGCTGCAGCGAAGGGCTTATGTCGCAATCGAGTCGACTGGTTCTTGGTTATTGAATGTTTGGGATTGTATTGGCTTTGGCGGTTATCACACTGGATGCGATTCGCACTTCGCTCCGATGTTTGAGCGAAACAACGTTATGCGCGTACTATAGCGACATCCCGCTCACAAGGATACCCTTTTCCAAAATGAACGAAAATAAGAAGCAGGCATCATAAACATAAACATAAACATAAATCTTTATTTGCAATAGATATAGTATTTTACAGATCTTAGGCTAATACAGATATACAGGTCCATATATCTAGACTTAAATAAGTCATGCAAATCTTACTTTTTTACTCGCTAAAATAACCTAGATGTTAAGTACTTACATTATTAAAATATTCAGTGGTACTATAAAAGCATTTGTTAACCAGCCAAGTAAATAATTTGTACCTTAATTTTTTGAGGGGTAGTTCTCTTAATTGCTCTGGTAAATGATTATTAAATATTTTAATGTACATGGCGTAACAATTTCTACCCCTCATTGCAGTGTGCATTTTTGGGAGCACGAGTCTATCCGGATATCGTGTGTTGATGTGTGTTACCTCTCTTTTCTTTGTGAACATTTCATTGTGTAGCTTAACAAATATACATACTTCATAAATATACATTGAGTGTACTGTTAGTAAGTTTAAGCTAACAAAATATTCCTTGCAGGATGTTGGTATGTGAATGTTGGCAATTGCTCTTACACATTGTTTTTGCGCTAGAAAAGTACGATGAATGTGTACAGAATTTCCCCATATCAATATCCCATATCGCAAGTTGGACGCTACAAAACCATGGTATGCATCATCATTCGGTTGCCCTTATCCCATTCACTTGGGGTCGGCGCAGCATGTCTTTCTCTTCCATACCCTCCTAAGGCCTACGTCCTACGTACTTATTCAGTTCAATGAAATTTAAATCATATTCGATTGGAACAGAGTTGATTTTGCTTTGTTTCGTTCAGTTTTTGAACAACGCAAAGTCAGCTCTATTTCCTACATTGTAGGTTCAAATTTCTGGGGCAAATTATGCATTTTTCATTTGCATGGCTGGGCCATACGAGGATACCTCTCTGTCGCCCGTCATCTCATCATTCACTCGCGCTCGTTTTAAATCATCTCACACACAGTCCATCCACCTTTTCCTCGGTTTTCCTCTCCCGTTACTTCCAACCACATTCATGCGTGTAATACTTTTCAAAAGCAGGCTTCTAAAACCTTATATGTATTACATACAAGCATTTTACACAGAAAGGTCGCAACGCGGGACTTCAAAGAAGGGTATGTTGCGAATTTTAGGCATATTATTGTCAAAGGACGGCTGAATACTGGCGCAGCCTTGTAAACCTTGTAATGGCTCCTCTACACGTTGGTCAAACGGTCCGCCAACGCTTGGCCCATGAGTTGGCCGTGCCTTGGTCGGAACGCTACTACACGATGGCGAATTTCAGTTGTGATCTGACCGGTTTCCAAGATGGACGTGGAAGCATTAGCCGCGGCAGCAATTTATTTATACGCCACGTACCAACATTTTTTTAATGTGCATAATAATAAAGTAATTAAAAAGAAATGGCGTAGAAGAAGATGGTGGATGTTATCTATCCATCGCAATAGAACTAGGTGCGGCCACGTATTCGTCATTTTTAATTATAAAAAAACACAAAAAGCATGAACGTCCACCCTCGACCGCGTCCGAGCACGCACTGCCGATTGGGCCACGTGTAGATGCGTACCGCAATCGCTTGGCCAATCCCTTTGATGTGCGGCCGAAAAACCGACACCGCGGCCAACTCATCGCCATCCCGCGCGCCAAAAGCCAACCGACACCAATACCCCCTCTACACGTTGTCCCAACATATTGGACCAAAAGGTAGGGCCAACGTGTAGAGGAGCCATAATACGGGTAAGTAACAAGGTTGTAAAGCATCTCATTTGTCAGTGGGACCTTTGACTAGACTTAGACACATTTATTTAATAATTAATATAATTATTGCACAAAAGAAAAATTACCGTACACAAAAGGCGGACTTAATGCCAAACTTGACATCCCCTCGTTATGTTACACCTAAAAAACCGGTCAAGTGCGAGTCGGACTCGCGCACGAAGGGTTCCGTACCACTACGTAAAAAAATCACGTTTGTTGTATGGGAGCCCCACTTAAATATTAATTTTATTTTGTTTTTAGTATTTGTTGTTATAGCGGCAACAGAAATACATCTATGAGAATTTTAACTGTCTAGCTATCACGGTTCATGAGATACAGCCTAGTGACAGACAGACGGGCAGACAGACGGACAGTGGAGTCTTAGTAATAGGGTCCCGTTTTTACCCTTTGGATACGGAACCCTAACAAGGGTTAAAGAGTTATAAAAACTGAGTAGGCGACCTTTTTAGCAGATTTTATTACGGGGACGGTCTCTCGAGGTGAAAGGGTGGGGGGTATCGACCCCTACACGTCTACCTAGCCTTTTGTAAGTCTTCATCAAGGTACTTATATCGCATTTTGCAGTGCATTAGATTGAATAAGCATTTAATTCGGTTAAGATTATTAAGGAACGACATTTTTGAAATTTTTAGGGTTCCGTACCACAAAAGGAAAAAACGGAACCCCTATAGGATCACTCGTGCGTCTGTCTGTCCGACCTCCCCCCCTTTATCTCTGAAACTACTGGGCCTAAAATTTAGAAAAATATACAAAATAGTACTTTACCAAAGATAACAGGAAACCTATTAGAAATGTGCAGTCAAGCGTGAGCCGGACTTATGTACGGAACCCTTGGAACGCGAGTCCGACTCGCACTTGACCGGTTTTTATCTTACGAGTACCTATTGACATAGTGGATCTAACGCCCGTTTAATACGGAGGTCGCTGGTTCAAATCCAGGCTCATACCAATTAGTTTTTCGGAACTTATGCGGGGAACATCATTTGATATTTACCACGAGCTTTTTGCTGAAGAAAACCTTCGGTACTTTTAAAACGTACTTAGGTACCTACTCATTATTATTCACAACGATGGGATGGGACTTAATCGGGTAAAATTAAGATTTAAATTTACCTCCTACGACTACGGTTATTAAATGCTCTAAAGCCGACCACTGACTGACAGGCCGCCGGACGATATCGGCCTGTCAGTTAGAACAAAAAATTCACAGCTCCGAACAACTGACAGGCTGATATCGTCCGGCGGACTGGTAATCAGTGGGCCCCTTAAGTTAATAATGTAACACATGGAAGATATTTCGATTAGTTGACATTTCTCGGAGTCAAAATTGCCCCCATGCACCTTAATTACTTATTTTTCTTTTAATGACGTAAATCACCTGAACAAGGTCAAAATTGCAGGTCAAAAATGTCAGTTTCTAGGTAAATATTACATCAGAATGTCTATCTAGCTTTTTGCTGCACATATTTGTAGCAATAACCTGTTTGCTCTATGATATTTTGTATGCATAATGTATTTTTAGTAATGGCAAAAGTCACCTGATAAGTATAAGTATGAAAACCAATGGTCAGATAAATGGTATGGTAATCAGATTCCCAATAGTTTTATAGTTATTAATAGTGACCCGCCCGGGCCAGTACCGTCTTTACCATAAGGGCACACGGGGCCCGTGCCCAGGGCCCCAATCCTCAGGGGGCCCCGAAGGCAAAGACAGTAACAGTATATTTGAGACCCATAATAAATAGAAGATCACGGTAGTAAAATGTTAACTACAGTTTAATTCGCTTTCTTTACTTTCCAAAAGGGCCCCAAATTCTTATGTGCTTGGGCCCCAGCATAGTTTAAGACGGCCCTGGCCCCGGCTTCGCACGGTACACAAAACCTGAACAAAATATACACTTAAACCTTCAAGAATCACTCTATTGATAGGTGAAAACCGCGTGAAAATCCGTTCAGTAGTTATTGAGTATATCGCGAACATACATACACAGACACAGACAGACGCGGCGGGGGACTTTGTTTTATAAGGTGTAGTGATGTATGTGTCAGCGGCCGATCGTAAGATATCGTGAAATTCCTAGGCATATCGTGAAACATGAAAATCTTTCACTCGATCCCTGAGTCGACGGAGCCCCGCTACGCGGGGCTCCTATTCCTGGGCAGTTCGCCCTTCGGGCATCTGAAGCAACCTAACGAACCTATCCTGCCTATATATTGGTTTAATGTGACTATCGTCAAAACATTACACAGGAACATTACGATCTGCCTGATCTTACGATCGGCCGCCGACATATGTACTTCCAGTGGGGAGACACTCCTCACTTCGGTCGAACTCGGCTCCGTTCGGCTCAGCATTGCTCCGAGCAATTATTAGGGTTGGCAGCACTTGACTTCCTTTTGCGTGCACGACCACAGATAAGATAATCATTTGAATTTTGACAACCCTAAATAGCCGAAAGGGATAGTGCCATATATTAGAAAGGGATATCATGATTCGACCCTGAACCGCTGTCAAACTTCGGGTTTGTAGGAAGTGTCCTTTCTGTACGGTAGTACCATTATTTATTCTGTGGTACTTTGTAGTACCTATACGTTTTTAGGGTTCCGTACCCAAAGGGTAAAACGGGACCCTATTACTAAGACTCTGCTGTCCGTCCGTCCGTCCGTCCGTCCGTCCGTCCGTCTGTCTGTCACCAGGCTGTATCTCACGAACCGTGATAGCTAGACAGTTGAAATTTTCACAGATGATGTATTTCTGTTGCCGCTACAACAAATACTAAAAACAGAATAAAATAAAGATTTAAGTGGGGCTCCCATACAACAAACGTGATTTTTGACCGAAGTTAAGAGCCAACAGGAGTGGTCATTCCTCCATACAAACGTAGTCCTCGTTTTCCTCCGTGGTTTTTGAAGCTAGAGCAATGATTTTTTCAACACAGATTAATATTGTCAATATCTGTGTCGGACCGTTTTGCTTTTTTTGATATTTTTGTTTTTTAAGGCGCTAGAGCCCTTCAAAAACGGCCAAAATGGCCGAATAGACTATGCCGCAATGAGAGGCGTGGTATTCAAAACTGATATCAATTAGCCAAAAAAGCAAAACGGTCCGACACAGATAATTTCATAATCATTTAGATTTCCAAATTTGGTTACGATTGGTTAAGTTTTGGGGGAGGAAAAAGAGGACTACGAAACCTCGATTTTTGTCATTTTTACGCAGGATTTTTCGCCTCAGCTGCAGTTGTCCCTATCGCACTAATTTTAGGGGCGGAGTCAAGTTTCTAAATACGTACACAGCCAGAAAAGTGATGGGCAATAGTCGACATGTAATGTCGATAATCTAGTGATGTAAGAAGTTATCGATAAACCGTCTTGTGTGAAAATATCTAGATCCTAAGATACAAGGGGTTTTGGGTTGAGAGTAGGGAACACATTTTTGTAGTTATGATATACAATTTATTATGAACTTTTTGATTCTAATATTTCAAATTAGAAATCAAAATCAAAAATATTTTATTGCATGGTTAAAATGGGTTAACAAAATTTTTAGGTACCTACAGGCACGCTTCGTAATTGTCGAGCAATTTAGGGTCCTAGCTGAATTGGTTGTTCCATACTTACTCGTGCTCTATGGAATGTCCAATTTAGCTAGAACCCTAAATGGCTCAACAATCACGGAGCGTGACAGTACTAATGATTCATGTTCTGTATATCCTGCCCTACAATGGCGTTAATATTTGGTTGTCATGTCTATACTTCGTTTTTAAGCATTATTGAAAAAAAAAAAAAAATACTAATATTAACCACTAAGTACATAACTATTACAAATAAAGCTAAATAATTATACGATTGCATGCTTAAAAAAGACACGTCACCTTCACTCTAATGCTAAACAAACGAAGAATAAGAACTAACAGCGATAAGACCGCCTGTTGCTACCTTTATCTACATTGTAAATCGGTTTTAGGGTTCCGTACCCAAAGGGTAAACACGGGACCCTATTACTAAGATTCCGCTGTACGTCCGTCCGTCTGTCACCAGGCTGTATCTCACGAACCGTGATAGCTAGACAGTTGAAATTTTCACAGATGATTTATTTCTGTTGCCGCTATAACAACAAATACTAAAAACAGGATAAAATAAAAATTTTAGTGGGGCCTCCCATACAACAAACGTGATTTTTGACCGAAGTTAAGCAACGTCGGGCGGGGTCAGTACTTGGATGGGTGACCGTTTTTATAAATAATGGTACGGAACCCTTCGTGTGCGAGTCCGACTTGCACTTCGCCGGTTTTTTTTAAATTTGTTTTTATGTTTGTGGTGTAATAAAGAATATTTTAGAGTCAGACCAAGAAAAATCTACAGCAATTTTGATAGCACACGCAGTGCAAGTGTTATTTATATGTCATAATTTCATAGAAGCGACGTTTGAAATAATACTTGCACTGCGTGTTCTATCAAAATCGCTATAGATTTTTCTTGGCCTAACTCTACTTTAAATTACAAAGTAAGGCCTAAATTATAAAATAAGGCCCATCAATGTTTATTTTTTGTGTTTATTAAACTTGATATTTTGTCTATAGTATTAGCGGACATGGCCTCAAAATTTAAACCCGCTTAAGAATCGGGCCTTATTTCGTGCATTATATACAATACTACCCATTTTTGTGTAGTCATTATTTATACTATAGAAGCATTGTTTGAGTAGCCAATTATTTAAACAGTATTTTTTTAAAGGGCAACGGTGGCAATATTTTAAGGTCTGGATAATAAGATACAGATCTTAATAAGGATATCAATGTAAGTGAATGTTACCATGACTACCAAACAAACAAATGTGATAGAATTTGCCAGCTGGCATTGTAACATTCAGACAGTTACCTATGTACCTAATCTGAAATATGAATAAATTAGTAATATTTTAAACAGGAAAGTAAACCGAATTTTGGCCTTTTGCTGGACACAATCACAATAGTAATTTGTTTTACAAGAGGGCAAAGTTTATCGCCACCGGTTGATGCATTTGCAGCACCAATGGTAGAAAATGCAAGCTCATCATCAACTGCATAATCGACGTTTGATATGACTATTGTTTCCGAGCTTTTTGATCATGAATCATGATAAAACAAAATTTTAGAAGGTCGCAGAATAGTGGATTTAAAATATTTATTTTCTGTGATCTCAAATATCAGGCACGATCATACAAATTGTACATTTGCTGATCTTGCCTTTGTCATTGAAAGACGTAAGGGTTTACACAGAGAATATATATTTAAGTGTAATATGTGCAAAAAAAAGGAAACGATACACTCTGAAGACCCAAAAAGAAAATGTTAGTAAATACTGCTCCTCCCCATGGTTACTTGGTTCCTTATTCAACCTACCTGAAATTAAACGAGTAGGTTAGTAAATTATATCATTTTACATTATAAAGTTAAATGTTTAGGTATCTCAATCACTTACTCACTGGTGGACATGGACGCAAAATTTTTGCCCATCTACTTATACTATCTTATAAAAAATGAAATTTTGAAAGTTAGCACGCTTAAAGTTCGTTTTTTTTGCATTAAGGTAACAGATTTTGACATGTCTTATTAAAAATTACCATTGAAAAATAAGTCATAGCAAATATGTTAGAATTATAAATCATATTAATCATATTAATGAGCAAGAGCACCCTAAACCGGCGAGCGTGTATGAGGAATGTTATGAATGTGAAGGAAGCGAAAGTGGTATGTCAGGATCGTAGCAAGTGGAAATCCGTGGTATCTGCCTACCCCTCCGGGAAATAGGCGTGATTGTATGTATGTATGTATGTATGTATGTATTAATCATATACTTTTTTATATTCTTTTGCTTTCATAAGTAATATAAACTAATTTTTGAAAGCGTTTTTCAATAATTATTAATAAAAAGACACGTCATGATTGTTTACCTTCTTTCTAATGCTAAAAAATAACGAACTATAATAACCGGGCCTTATTTGGTACAGAACCTTGATTTGATAGGTACATCGGATATTCTGGGCCCCTGAGTTTGTTACGTAAAGGACAAAATGGTGACATGTGGTTAGAGCTGATACTGTTAAACTAGTGGTTCTGTGCGCTAAGTATAAAAAATAAGCTTCAGCGAACTCATTAAGCCTAGAAAAAACCCTACACCCTACTGCCACTTAAGTCAGTCTTGAGTCTTTGAATCAATTTCCGTAGTAGTACTACTACTACTAAGGTACTAGGAGGTAATAAGGCCTATAGTAGGTATAATAAGGCCTACCTGAAAAATAATGTTCTTACAACAGTGTAACCGTGTTAGTTATTTGAGTAACATATATGTAAAGTGATACAATTAAAAGCTAACAGCAAACCAGTACATAAATTATATCTTATGTACTTCTTATGAATTACACTCTTATAAAGGTTTCGGCTAATTACGCTTAATTACTTGAATAAAGGTAGATGAATTGCGTGCGGTCCAATAGGTAACCACAACTCACGGAGTCCAAAACAATAAGCTGATCAGCAAAGTCAAGTAAACAAAGCCAAGTCACAGTAGTAGAAAGATTATCGAGTTCCGTAAACGTAAGCCGGGTCAAAAAATTCAATCGCAACACAGTAAGTAATAAGTGAACGCCTCGTGGCAGTAACGCACGAAAAATAACATTGCAAATTGTCGGCAATGAGGCGCGCGCGGGTGCAAGCGTACGCATCTGTGTGCGTGCATTACACACACAAATACAGTCTCTCACGCCCCGTCAGAGCGACGGGTATATTCAGCTTGAAATCTCAAAATTGACTTTTAGCTCAGCTCCCGTTTCGTCTTAAGCAACGTCGGGCGGGGTCAGTACTTGGATGGGTGACCGTTTTTATAGATAATGGTACGGAACCCTTCGTTTGCGAGTCCGACTCGCACTTGGCCGGTTTTTTATTGTTACACACACAACAATTAAACGTTTCTCATTATAGAAAGCGTTGCTAATGATTGACAACTATTATCGTTATAGGTAAGCGAGGCCCTGAGTCTACGACTTCGTGAGAATATTGCATCACTCTGTATACAAGTTGCATTGGTACTGTTTCCTTCAATTTGTAAACAAAGGAAAATCAACTCTATTCCCTACAAAACAGATTCAAATTTCACTGGCAAATTGTGGATTATTTTCTTGTATGGCTGGGCCTCAGGTTAAATGATAATGAGTGAACCTTATTATAAAGGCATAAGGTCTACATATGGTTAGTGGAGAGTGTTGCTGTTATTCTATCAATATTTGCTCAGGTGAACGTTATGAGGTTTTGACCTTTTGACATGTTATGTGTTAACATAGAGTTTACATACTTTTATAAATATAGTTGGTCAAGCAAATCTTGTCAGTACAAAAAGGCGCGAAATTTAAAATTTGTATGGGACGATAACCCTACGCTTATACATTTTTTTAATTTGCCTCCCTTTTCTACTGACAAGATTTGCTTGACCAGCTATATATTTACACACTACAAGAGGCAATTGGCGTAAGGATTTCTCAGCAAAATTCACCGCATCGGGGAACATTTGAATTAGAGACTTTTTGGAACACAAGCCCAATTGATCTACTGAAGCTTACTGTTGCTGCTTAAACTGCAAAACGTAATTCAAGACCAAAAAAAGTAAGACAATGTTGCCACTGCAATAATTTGTTTGTAAAATAGTGAATTCCTTTTGATAAATAATCACGCTAAGATAATTTATTTATTAGTAATTTTACTCCTACGATTTAAAAAAGTACTTTTATTTACTTATTTTTACATAAATACAAGACGCGCTAGTAAAAAGTGGCAACATTTTCTTACTTTTTTTGGTCTTGAATTACGTTTTGCAGTACGTACAGTATTGAATTATCTCAAATGAATTTTTCGGGCACAGGCCCTAATCTTTTAAACAAAAGGTATTGTTTACTTAAAGCAGTGGTAACACTGCTGACTGCATTAGCATGTTCCCCGTTTAAAAAGCAAACTTACCAATCTATTTATATGGTTCAAATTCATGAAACGGCCCATTCCTATACTTATAACACGTTTTGTTATCTCCAAAGAAAATACCACCCTGATTGTTCTCTGAATGAGCTGTCACATAAATTTGAACCTTAATAGGTACTATCACGATAGTTGCTTTTTAAACGACATGGTTGCTTTGGCACGTGCTGTAGAGCGCTCTTAAAAGAAACAATAAAGGCTTTTGTTTAACGGATTAGCACCCGAGCCCGAAAAATTCATTCGAGAAAATTTATACTATACAAGAAGCGTACAAATTTTTTCATTCCTTCCTTTGGTTGATACACGCCTCTTCCCGGTAAGCCTCGGTAGATCACTTGATTAAAAGAAACAAAAGTTGGTGAAAAAATTCTAAAACAAATAAGGTTTAGAAAATATAACGGTTTTCGGAAAAAATATGTAGGTAGAGTTCGACCAAGATAATTAAGCCTACAACGAGTTTGATAGCACACGCGGTACAAGTGGTATTGTTACGTCATAATTTCATAAAAGTTTGAGGTTTAAAATAACACTTGCACTGCGTGTGCTATCAAAATCTTTGCAGACTTTTCTTGGTCTAACACTAGGTCTGTAGTTGTGCCAAAGATAAATCTAAATAAATTACTACCTACCTAAATAAACCGACCTAACTAAATAATAAATGTGCCATTCTCAATCAAAAGGGATATTGTCGGTTGTCAATAAGGCGCTATTTCCATATAGCTTCAATTTGAAATCAACCTTATCGACAACCGACAAGCTGGTACCTTTTGGTTGAAAACGTCACAAAATACCTATTGACTAAGATGGACGTGCACGCGCTATTGACATAGACACGACATTGATTAGTCAAATAGTTTTACTAGGTGGAAGATTTTATTGGACTCACCAGGGGAACTACCTTAGACCAGTTTCTTTTCCATATTATTTTATTAACTTGGAATGTTCGTTTCTAATATGTTTGTTCGGGTCAAATCTAAGTTAGACCCACTCCCCTATACGTATACCTACATAATTATAAGTTGGGTGACAATGCAATAATATTGCATACTGTACAGATACACTTCCAAGTAAGCAAAGTAAGCATTCTGAAGATCGTGAAGAAAGTGCATCTGTAACTACTTTTAAGTAGTGTCCGACCGAAGGTTCGGTTTCGGTTTCGGTTTCGGCCAAAAAATCATGTTTCGGCTGTAGTTTCGGTTTCGGCCAAAAGACGGCCGAACCTTTCGGCCGGGCCGAAACTTACGAAATGGTACTTCGGACAAAGACCAAAAGTTGGGGAATAAGTAGGACAACAATATTAATAAGTACCTACATATATATACTGATTCATTGATAGGTACAGAAATTAATTGGTTTATTATAAAACACAATTCCACTAATGAGGGCGCCACTGGACAGTCGACGCAGTCTTAAGAGGCTGTCAATACCTATAACGCGCACACTGTCTAAATTGTATTGGAGTGAATGAGATAGCACTGTCGCACGTAGCCGTTGGCCGAGTACCAGCTCGGCCCGAGTCGAACGATGTCTTTTTCGCTCTTATTCATGCACTCACTTATTCAGTCATTTTCCTATCTATAGTTTGTCAAAAGACTCATTTCAATCATAGACAGAGAGAATCATACTATCTTTGTCTTAGACTAGTACTAGCACCCAAAAGAAAAGGATGAGTATAGTTTTCCTGGTTCTTACTGACTGACAAATTGGTTTGACCAACTATACCTCTAATGGCAAATTTTAAGCGAGGCTAAAGGATACACTCAACTAGTGCCGCAATGTTAATTTTCTCAATAGTTAATATTTTGCGAGGCTGAACAGCTGAATATTGATTAAAACGAAGAAAACACCTTTAAATGTGTCCCCAGTACAGTTTTTCATACGAATGCTCGACCGTAGCCTCACTTTTTACCTCAATTTACCATTGGTTTGTGTTCCACATGTCCTCTACTTCAGCTTAGCCTTTGGCCTCGCTGCGCCATGCTCGGCCTGCGGTCTCGCTTTTTAATACAATAATGTGCATTGTATTAAAAAGCGGTTGGAGTCTGTGCTCAACTACTTATCCTGAAGCCTGAAGCACGGCTTTGACTTCGCATGAAAGTTCGCATCACTGGGGCACTTCGGACTTTTGGGCCCAGGTGAAGATCGGTACCCGGCCTTGCGAAATTGTGAACAAAAAATTTCGCGCTCGCTGCGCTCGCGTTTTTGGTTGGTTTTTTGGTTGACCCTGTATCTACATGTTAGCTTGACTGGTGAATGAAAATTATTATACCATTGAAGAATATTTAAATGATGACACTTTGCCAAATTGGTATCAATAGGACATCCAACACACCCACTTTTTTTTTTGTTTCTTATATTTTATTATTGACTATTATTGAGCTTTTATAATGATGAATTGTACAATTATAAAATACGTAATGCCGCATAAATCCTATTTAATTAAGATTTTCTATTATTTATTATAATGAATTTTGCAATGTATTCTCAAATTATGTTATGACAATGGGGTTGGCAACTGTCAAAGGTTTGCCTAGATGGCGCCATCATAGCTTGCCCCTTTTTCTATGAGATTTGGCTTAAAGAGCTGGCATCCAGGGTATTAAAAAAACAAAAATTTGACACAATTCTAGGGATTGACGGGGCAAGCTATGATGGCGCCATCTGCTAAAAACTTCCACCGGCCAACCCCATTTTAGTATTATTTGTAAATAGTCACCATTAGTATTTAGTATTAAGATTATTGCCATGCCCTAACAGGGTACCATGTACCGACTTTTTAATGTTTTAATACCATCCTATGTACAAATGAACATGGACGCAATAAAGATATCAATTATGAATAGAGTTAGACCAAGAAACTTCTGTAATGATTTTGATAGCATACGCAGTGCTACTAGTGCAAATGTTATTTATACGTTGTAATTTCACAGAAGTTTTGACGTTTAAAATAACACTTGCACTTGCATTGCGTGTGTTATCAAAATCGTTGCAGAATTATCTTAGTCTAACTCTAGTAATTTTCTTAAAAAACTGCTTAAGTAACATCAATTTCAAGGACATTGGGTGTTGACAGCCCCATAATATGTGGTAAAAGCGGTTTTATGTCATTTTTTCAACGATTTTAACAAGTCTACTAAAGTTTCGGTTTTGGTTTCGGTTTCGGCCGAAACAAGAGCCAAAGCCGAACATTCGGTTTCGGTTTCGGTTTCCGCAAAAAAACATGTTTCGGTCGGACACTACTTTTAAGTTATTTTGCTTGTACTGAACTGTGACGCGGTGGGCAAAGTTATGTTGAAAGGGCAATGTTTCGTATAGTTACTTTACTAAATTACCTTAATGTAATATAGGTACCTAAGTTATAAATTGCCTGTTTATTACCTGGCTCTGCATATGTTGCATCTTTGAACCTTATACACAACAAACATTATAATTATAATTGAATATATCAATGTTGGATTACACGTACAAGCTAGGAAAACCGGTACGATGTCTATGTATTACCTATGTATGTACTTCTATACTTCGTTTGCAGTGACATGTAATAATACTTTACGATAAATAATTATAGTACTTATTCTTCTTTAATAAAAATGGCTTCCATGAATTTATGATAATTTCGTTAGTGTCAAAAGTAGACATGCCACGAGTATTCGGCAACTATTCGGTATTTGGCCTATTCGGCCACTTTGCCTAATATTCAGTATTCGGCCGAAAATTCCTACTATTTGGCCGAATACCAAATAACTGTTGCACCTACCTACCTAAAAGTTACCTATCTTCCTACCGAATATTCGTAGCATCTCTATAGACCGACCGCTTAACTGAGTCCTCGCCTGCGCGGTACGGGGGCGACGGGGTGGGACGACTCAGTTAAGCGGTCTGTCTATAGTCTAGCTCAGCGGTCGGCAACCTTTTAGCAGCCAAGGGCCACATAGCAGGTAACGAAGCGGACGCGGGCCGCACTTTGTTAATATTTATGACTTTATCAGACATTGTCATTTGTCAATATTACATACAAAATAGCCAGGGAGGTTCACGGGCCGCAAGTGAGAGGGAGGGCATGCGGCCCGCGGGCCGCTGGTTGCCGACCGCTGGTCTCTGTGCGAGGCAAGAAGTATGAAGCAGATCGTAATTTTTGACATTTCAGAAGGAACTTACCAACGGTCATGAAGAGGAGTTTACAGCCAGGTTCCAGGTGGTACTTGGAGGGTTCAGTGTAGTGCAGGCGGTGGTAGATCACGTCGTAGCCATCCACAGACTTCTCGGGGAAAAAAGAGAACTCTCTGCCAAGAAAAAAAATGGTTTTGTCAAAAAAATTTGATATGAGCTTTTATCGCTGAATGTACTTTCCTTTCAACAGACGACTAAGGCCCACTTGCACCATTCCACTAACCCGGGGTTATGCGATTAAACCGTTTACTCAGTGTCAAATTGTACTGGTAACCATGGTAACTCCAGGTTTAACTGGTTAACCCCGAGTTAGTAGAATGGTGCAAGTGGGCCTAATACTTATTACACTGTATTTCAAAAATCATGTTCTGGCCGAGGTTCCGATTCGTCCAAAGCTAAAGCAAAACGTACCTAACCTTTAACAGAACCAACACTAAATGTATTAGATACCAACTAAATTAAAAAATTATAAAAACTGCCCCTCAAAATCTTCATTTTTCATCTAAGATTTTGTTAACTATAGTCATCGGATATATCAGAGCTGCCGTGGTTTTCAAATATATCTAAATACACACTTTAACGCTTTGACGTTAGAGTGCGTGTTCAGATATTTGTGAGCACCTTGGCCGCTCCGATATATCTGATGGGGACTGTACCTAGATTGTAGACAGATATCAAAACAATTAAATGATTATAGGACAAGAAAAAGTTCCGATTTGTAAGACCTAGAATAGCAGTCGCCTTGATATCGGCAGGATGGTTGCATGTCAAGCCACACTTGATTCAGATAAATGGATAAGATAAGGAACAATAACAAACAAATACACAACTATATTTAGACAATTTAAGATTTTTTTCAAGCATTTATTTAGTTTCACCTGTCCCGTTGTCTGTCTGTAATAAAATCTTGCAAAATAAATTTTAAGTTGAATTTGATTCTCTTCCCGGTTTCCGATTGAGCTGAAATTTTGCATGCATGTATAAATCGAATGACAATGCAATATTATGGTACCATCGAGCTGATCTGATGATGGAGACAGGAGGTGGCCATAGGAACTCTATGATGAAACAACGCAACCTAATTGTGTTAGGGGTTTTTAGAATTGTCTCGATGAGTATTAGTTGTCTGTCGTAAAAAAAGTACAGTCAGCGCTAAAAGCTTGTACCAAAAATATTTTTTTTGCCAAATACTTATTTAGATTATTACTAATAACATTGAATGGGGAGAAAATACATTTTATACGATTCGCAGACGACAGCAGCGTTTGCAGAAACTTAAGCCCAACTAGAACAATGAACACAGTCAGTGGCGTAGCTAGGCGTGGGGAAATGGGGCCTTCGCCCACGGCCTCGCACATAAGGGGGGCCTCGCAAAGCCAACCCTTTTATTACCTTGGGAAAACACACTGAAAAGGGCCTCGCACTCGTTTTAAATGTTGTGCAGTTTAACTACTAGGGACTCTAGAGGTTCGCAACGTATGCAATGCATTATGACAATCGAAACCCTGAAATTTGTATGACTGGAAACGTATACTCTGGCATATTACCCACTTTGCCAGTAGAAAAAGGCTCGAAATTCAAATTTCTATGACACAACCATTCGCGCTTAAGGGGCCCACTGATTAACAGTCCGCCGGACGGTATCGGCCTGTCAGTTAGAACAAAATTTTGACAGTTCCGAACAACTGATAATCAGTGGGCCCCTTTACATTTTTTAAATTTGCCGCCTTTCTTTCTACTACTCGTCTTGCGTTTGGTATGCTACATATGTAACACTTTAAACTCTCGCGTTTTGTACACACTGTTGTTTTGTTTTGGATACTGTGAGTGTTGCGTGTCGTGCCGTGGACAATAAACATTAAACTTTAACGGGTAGCTGCAATTTCTTTGTCTACCCCGAACATTTTTATAAACTAATTTCGGGTAGTTTAGTGGTGTTTTATTAATATCTCCGTTGACATTTGTTGGGACGTCAGTCTTTCCGTGACCACAGCTGGTGCAACTCAGCTGAAACGTCGGAATTAAAGGTAAAAACAATGAAATTATATCGCGGTAGACCCGTTTGTGTAATTAAATATGCTACATATGTGTCCATTTGTCCAAGCATAAAAATTTCAGGGATTAGATTTCATAATGGCATTAGGTACCTACTTTGTGTACGTGGACCCAGTTTGTCCCTGTCCCTGCCTTTTGTTTGAGTACCTGGGGCCCTAGCCAATATCACAATCGGTCGCAGAGAAACCAAACTAAAATGCTATCTTTCTATCGTACTAGGTACTTTATATGGAAAAGTGATAGAGAGACAATAGCGTTACGTTTCGTTTTCTGGAAACGATTGTCATAGTGGCTAGGCGCCCTGAATACCTACAGAAGAAAAAGGTCGACGCACCCGACCGAAAAGGTTTTTTCGGCATTAAAAAAAGGCTACCTTTTTTTAGAGTTCCATACCGAAAGGGTAAAAACGGGACCCTATTACTAAGACTTCGCTGTCCGTCTGTCTGTCTGTCGGTGTGTCTGTTTGTCCGTCTGTCTGTCACCAGGCTGTAGGTATCTCATCAACCGTGATAGCCAGGCAGTTAGCAAATTTTCAGATGATGTATTTCTGTTGCCGCTAAAACGACAAATACTAAAAACAGAATATAATAAATATTTAAGTGGGGCTCCCATAGAACAAACGTGATTTTTTTGCCGTTTTGTGCGTAATGGTACGGCACCCTTCGTGCGAATATCAAATGAAAAATATACACACACATTAAAGTTTTGTTAAATTGATAGCATGTTTTTTAGGTTTAGGTGTATTGATTTATGCCCCACACAAGCTGTTTGCTTCTACATACCTACATCAGCAAGGTTTATAAAAAAACTCAACTGCATTAAAAATAAACAGAGCGAATATAATTATGTTACTGGGTGTAATAATAATACAGCGTCAAGTTTTTTCTAACAGCTATTTTCAGAGACAGTGCTTTCTGCTTTACAAGCGTGATATTTCAAGGCACATGAATTATTTATTAGCTACTTACAGGGCTTCAGTTGAAGGCTTGAGCTCGTCCGAAAAAACTACACGGTTATCAAACATATCCGGCGAATTTTTCTTGTGTCCGTAATATTTCTCTATACATATTTTAGCTTTGTCCAAATTACCGTAGCAAGCGTGGTAAAACAACAGTAACTGCTCATCCGTAAGATCTTTCGGTACACATTTATTTATATCCAAAGAAAAGGTCCATTCGCGCAAATGATCGATATCTGCCTGAGAAAATTTGTCCATCAATGCCGTCGCCGCCTCGTAGTCGAACTCCATTTTGAGCGACATGTTTTATGAATCAACACTGCACCGTTCGTAAATAATTACGATCGAATGATCAAACACAAAACGAACATCCAACCACCAAAACTGTAATTTGACAACTGATTAGTGATTGCGAATATTTCAAGGTTGCGCTGTCCAACTGACGTACGGCACATTGCCAGTTGAATAAATTTTCTACTATTTCTACTACGCTTAGTGATTGGTAGTAATTTAAAGCCACCTCGATTTATTGTGGCAGATAAAATGGATTTGGATACTTCGTAAGAATTATTTCATTTAAAAAATATTTATTTATTTATGTGTTATGAATTAGGCTGTAAAAACTATATTTTTGTTACAGAGAATCTAATCTTGTAATATGGACAAAGAAACATCGGATTTTCTTATTCTGCAAGTTATATTGGAGGTCTATAATTATTGTAATCACGCCAATCCTTCTTTTGCCGATTGCTCTAATTGGAGAAAATCAAGTTCGTGTTTTATGATTTCTGATACTTCTGAAGATTTTAGAACAAGATTAGACGAGTATACTAGCGACATCTTTGATAAAATAGCGAAAACTAAAACTTTAGTTTCTGGTGCACTGGGTTATAGGTAACACCACAAAAATAAACGATGTCCATGTATTTTTTTTATCAGAGACTAGTACATAAATAAGACTAAGAAACTCCATACAACGTCGCTTTTTAGGGTTCCGTACCCAAAGGGTAAAACGGGACCCTATTACTAAGACTTCGCTGTCCGTCCGTCCGTCCGTCCGTCCGTCCGTCCGTCCGTCCGTCCGTCCGTCCGTCCGTCCGTCCGTCTGTCACCAGGCTGTATCTCACGAACCGTGATAGCTAGACAGTTGAAATTTTCACAGATGATGTATTTCTGTTGCCGCTATAACAACAAATACTAAAAACAGAATAAAATAAAGATTTAAATGGGGCTCCCATACAACAAACGTGATTTTTGACCAAAGTTAAGCAACGTCGGGAGTGGTCAGTACTTGGATGGGTGACCGTTTTTTTTTTGCTTTTTTTTCGTTTTTTTTTTTGCATTATGGTACGGAACCCTTCGTGCGCGAGTCCGACTCGCACTTGCCCGGTTTTTTCATCATTGTTATAGATGGCGCCGTTTTTTTTTTTTTGGAATAGCATAATAATGGTGATTTTAGGCCAGAATATTAAATACAGCCACAGTATTATCACAAACGGATCTCGAAGTCACTACCAAGACCACCAAAATCCACCAAAATCGAAGACCATAGACATTCAGATTTATTATGATTCGTGTTTGACGACCACGTATTATTCTTGATAATAGATGGCGCTGTATGTGCAAAAAATGGATGCGATTTTTATTAACAAGTTTTCGGCTCTACTTACAGGCGTACCCTAGTTTCTTCGTGTTTCTTGTAACGGGTGTGTACTGGATAGCGGATGTGTTGCCACCAGCGGCCATCTCCCTCGTCCCATTGGCTTGTTACGGCGTTATGGGCACCGGGTACATCCAACAGGTTAGCCTTAAGGACGACACGCTCAGTGCCGTAGCGTGAACTAGCCGTGGGCGAAGTCGCATCTGCGAGGCCCTTTTTTTCTAGCCCTTTGCCTAGCGCGAAGCCCCCCTTAGGGCGCGAGGCCGTGGGTGACGGCCCACTTCGCCCACGCCACTGCTCACACTAGACCGGCCCGGGCCGGGTCCGACATGTCATTTTCTATGACGGCTGATCAATGATCACGTCCTGGTGCTTTCCATAGAAAACGAAGCGCCGGAAGCTGCAGCTCGGCCCCGGTCCGATCTATAGTGATTCTTTATTGTATGAGTAGCGAACGAAGTTCGAGAAGACAGACAAAACAAATTCGCCTCGTCACTCGAAAGACTGTTCGTGTTTAACCAGGGAGCTTTGTTACACAGTTGCGTGAATGTCGAAGCGAATAACAAGACGAATTGCATTTTAACGGCAAATAATCTCTACAGATATACATGTGCAATGAAGTCCTGGACTGCCTCGGCGTGATGATGCTGATGGCTGCAGTAGAAAATAGCCAAGTACACAAGAGGGCAGCACTGAGACTACTCATCACTATCGGGTGCTCACATTACAGGTGCCCACTAGTCTTTATTGTTTACTTGTCTTTGTGCGCTTTTTAGGGCCACCCCATACTAGCGTCTCCGGAGCGTCGGCGTCTAGTCAACTCTATGGCTGCTCGTCGCCACAACGTTAACGAAACTGCGCAGCGACGCCATTTTCCATAGCACGGACTAGACGCCGACGCTCTAAGGACGCCAAGTGTGGGGTTCTTTGCTACAAAATAGGTATAATGTCATCATGGCGTCACCTATCAAATTTCTTGATAAGGAAATACGAAAATAAAAACTAAATCACATTTCTTTTATTTTGAAAAATCAACAGAGCAGAATATGTTACATACCTACCTATATTATTTACATACCTAAAGTTATAATAATAAAATTTGCACATTAATATTTGCCACATTTTTGTAAAAGCTTATGTTTCGTTTCATACGAAAAACATAAAAAATAAGCAAATCTCTTAACTCCAGTAACACATAAGTAGGTATCTAATAGTCATGCAAGTCAAATATTTGTTAGCAGAAAAAGTGCCAAATTTGAGAAATGTAGACTAACCTAACCTAACCTAACTCTAGAAGCAAACTGTGTATTTCACGCCTTTTTCTACTGCCAAAATTGATTTGTCAAACTTTAGTACCTAGTTAGTAGCGACTAAAGCAAGCCACTGACGAGCCTTCCAAATGGATGCCGTTACAATGGATTCATCCAAATGGACGGCATCCTAATATTAAACATTGTACGTTTTTGACATTCACGGACCGATTTTGGATTGCAGCCGGGCTATTTGGACTGTTGGAAGGCTCGTCAGTGGCCACCTTAGTGACTATGGGCCATTAAACTACTTATAAAGGAATAACACTTATAAGATACTAAATAAATTATGGACTAAGTTACAAACACAGCCATTGCACTTTTATTATAGGTATTAAAATAATACTTTTACGTAAGCTAAACTTTACAAAGGTTTACTAATAATTATATTAGTTTAATTATTACCAAATCATTTAGGTAACTAAACCAAACAAAAACAGGTAGAATTCGTCTCAGATGCATCCCGCAAGGTCTGAAATTAAGAATCAGAATCACTATGGCTCCGGATAAACTCAGATGTTTAAATAATACCTATTTGTTCCCTGACCATAGAAAATTCGGTTCTGAATTTCAGACCGCGAGACCCTAAATAGGTAACACAATGTTTGATTGAGAAATGTTAAAATTTTTACGTTCAACTTCTTATGAAAATATGTCACCTTAAATGGTTTACTAATGTATTGCAGAAAGATTTTTGACATATTTTTGTATTGCATAATGTTACTTGGCAGAAATGTCGTTTGGCAGAATTACCTTTCCCATATTATCATTTAGCATACAATCATTTCGCAGAGTTTTAAAATCCAGAACCATATTTTGGCATACTGTTGATGATCATAATAGTCTTTTAAACGAGTATTAATTTCGCAGATAAAAGTATTGCATAATATTTAACCTAACCTAACCTATAACCCACTTTTCTGGTGGCCGTTCGTTTTGCATGAGGTCGCAGTTCTAACCTAACCTAACCCACTTTTCTGGTGGCCGTTCGTTTTGTATGAGGTCGCAGTTCTAACCTAACCTAACCCACTTTTCTGGTGGCCGTTCGTTTTGTATGAGGTCGCAGTTCTAACCTAACCTAACCCACTTTTCTGGGAGCCGTTCGTTTTATACAGGAGGCCGCAGGTACAACCTAACATAATCTTATCTGGCACAGGTTCAATTTTGTTTGGGGGTCACAGTTCTTACTTAACGTAATCCACTTTTCTGCAAGTAGAAAAACATTATGCCATAATGAAAGTATGCTGCAGGATGATTATGGTACATAAAATTATGCTAAACCAAAGTCTGCAAAAGTAATCTTCTGCTAAATAATATGCTGCAAAATGTATTGTATGCTTAGTAATAATAATGCAAAGTAATATTTATGCCTAATTATCATTCTACTAAAAGTGTTTCTGCGATACATGTTATGCGAAGTGTATTTCTGACAAACAATATTATGCCAGAAGAGGGGAACCCCACCTGAAATAAATAACCCGGACGCTATTTAAATGCTAACAACAGTAACAAGAAATAAGAAAATAATAATTATTCAATGAATAGGTAGGTAACATATATACTATTGCAGGTGACTGTACACACTGCACTGTCTTAAAACTTTTAACTAAACTAAAAGCCGTTTCAGGGCAGATATCATAAAAAAAATACAAACTCTGAAGATTACCTATGCCGACCCTTTGGTAATACTTCCAAAGGATCGAAATAAGTCTTTCTATATATACCTATCTATAGTTTGTATCTTTAGGTATTTAAATAAAAGTAAAGAGACAATTTGTAAATTTTCGGGTAGTTAAATAACATTTATTGGTTCACCAACCAAATACCATAGTCTAATAAAACATGGTCTTCCATTCCCAGAGTGACACGGGCCTACGTCACAACAACATGGCCGCTATATATAGCGCTATCGCATATTATCATATAGCGCTGTCGCATGATGACGTAGGCCCGTGTCAGTTAGGTGACCTAGAAAAGACGAGAATGGAGTACCATGCCAAATACAAAACCGCCTGGATCAGTTACTGAACGACCTGACTTTAACCTACATTATTTTGATCATGTAATGTTTTCATCTACCCTCAACGTTTAATGAGCCATTTTGTTTACTTTTATTTAAATAACTAAATATACAGAGTATATTAAAATACCCTGTTCATTCTGTCAGTTTGTTCTTTACACAGCCTTTTCCGATACTTGTTACAGTCAAACTGAAGTGATTTTTCGTGCTTCGACAAAATAATAATTATTTTAAGCAATGCGGTTGGCTACCGAAAGGACAGCTTCCTTCTGAGTGAAAAGAAACTAAAGCCGTGTTCAGACGAGCTGGGCAAATCGACCGATTTGATCAGGAAAATAATAGGCGCCAATCTCATCTAGCGTCCACACGTACACAATTTAATCACCAATTTTAAAACCCCGTCTTCTGACTACGAAAACTGGCACGTTTATTTACGCACCCGCTGATTTGATCGGGGAATCAAATTGGCGTTTGCGTCCGCACGGCCTGATTCGATCATCCGACAATTTCATCAGATTGGCGAAAAATTGTCTCGTCTGGACTCCACTTAATTAAAACAGTTAAGGCTTCTACAGACATTGCAACAAATTGCAGGCGATTTTAGATAATTGCTGGTCAAGTTGGAGCAACCAATTCAATCGATCAAAGGCCGTAATAAAACATATAATATACGATTATCGGTACCGTTAAGAGGGGCCATTACACACAGTTTCACCTTAGGTTCAATTAAAGTAACCCGAAAAATATCCGAGTTAAATAAGGGGTAATTACATCTATCCTTTGGCCGGACATTTTCTGCTGTCTTGCTGCTAAAAGCGACAAGGAAATAGCATACTTATACCTTTCTCTCTCCCTCTCAGTAGAGAGTATCCGGCTACAGGATATTATAAGCCCCAATCAGAATGGAAACCACCGTTTCGGTTGCTAACCGTACTGCTAGAAAAATAATGTCTTTACTTAACAGATTTATGGCGTTATTCATAAGCATGCTACGAACCTCAATTAGCTAATAAGTAATCGTCGGAATCTGTCATTTGACTCATGTAAGGCGTGGCTCACTCCGCGACTTCGTCGCGTCGCTACAAGTACATGCGGCCCACACCAATTTTGGTGTCTAGCCATAGTATAGTTGCCGCGCACCGCTACGGAACGCACGCCTGCTCGCCCTTGCGCCACCTAGCGGTCATATCTGTCGTAATAGACGCGTTTGTTAGAGAGTGAACCTTCTGTACATAGTATATTATTTTATTCTGTGCTCATGTATTTGTAAGAAAGCGATAAAACATGAATTGAGGCTTGTAGCGGGCTAATGAATAAGGGAGTTAGGGGGAATAGGGGATTTATGAATAAGGGAGTTAGGGCTTAGGGGGAATAGGGGATTTATGAGTAAGGGAGTTAGGGTTAAGCCCGATTAATCAAAGTCCAGCTATATTATACCTCCTCCCGGAATTCAGTGACGTCTTCTGCGTCGTCGGCGACGTCCAGGAGCCGGTTCAACAGGTTCTGACAGTTCAGAGACGCAGTATCGCCCCAAACTACGGCATTTTTCGCACAACTCTTGGGGATGACGTTTCTTTTTGTCAATTTTCTTGCCCATATAGCCTGGTTTATTTAGTGGCATCTGTAATTAATGGGTGCGTATAGAACACAGTCTTTAATCAACCCATTTTTAAACTAATGAACATCGGAACATGTTTGGGGAAGCTAGTGTATATCGATCGATAGACTAGCGTCTTGTGAGCGTCGGCGTCTGGTTAGCGCTATGAAAAAGACTCGCACACGAAGCGTTCCTTACCATAATGCGAAAAACGGCAAAAAAAAAACGGTCACCTATCCAAGTACTGACCCCACCCGACGTTGCTTAACTTCGGTCAAAAATCACGTTTGTTGTATGGGAGCCCCACTTAAATCTTTATTTTATTCTGTTGTTGTTATAGCGGCAACAGAAATACATCATCTGTGAAAATTTCAGCTGTCTAGCTATCACAGATCATGAGATACAGCCTGGTGACAGACGGACGGACGGACGGAGGGACGGACGGACGGACGAACGGACAGCGGAGTCTTATAATAAAGAGTGGTAATAGGGTCCCGTTTTACCCTTTAGGTACGGAACCCTAAAAATGGTGTCCCTACGCGTTGCGCCAACGTTGCGGTGAGCCATAGAGTTGACTAGACGCCGACGTTTGAGAGACGCTATAAAATAAGTATAATATATTAGTTAGTATATTATAGTGTGGGTTCTCTAGGTACTCTTTTTACTGCATTTTACCTCACTGTCTCAAATTGTAAAATTTCCAGTAACCTGCATAGTAGTATTTCCACAAATTAAAATATAAATATTTAATAAAAAAAAAACATTTGATTTCTTCTTATTTATAATTATTTTGTCTACCTACCTGTATATGAGGATATACATTAATTTTGCACATAGTGCAGTTTTGGCCGAAATTGGCCCATGAGTGGGAAGACACCCAGGTGCGGTTACAAGTGGGACACTTGAACTGCCCAAAACACCGTTTCTTGCCTTGATACGGCGTCAGGCCCTCCACCTTTAGATAAAAGAAAAAGAATATTATAATTAAAAAAGAAAATATACATACCTACAATAGGTATAGAAATACTTATATAGCAAATATATATGTTTAGTTTAGTTTAGTTTATTTATTTCATAATGATAAATTACAGTAGGTATAAATTATTCTTACGCTAATCTATATGAATTTACATTATGATCGTCAATAATTTAGCATGCAAACGTAATTATAAAATGTCAACAATGATAATCAAATTACAAATTATGAGAACTAACAATTTATAATAGAATTTAAAAAGAAATTTGAGAACTATCGTCAAATTGAAAAATAAAAAAACTCAATAAATAACAGAATACATGTATAGGCTTAATGTAAAAAAGAATTTAAGAAATATATTTTTATCGTATTTGAATTACATACTTAAATGTTATATTTCTAAATACATTACGATAAAACTTCCAAACATCAAACATAAAACATCAACATTTATTCAGCAAATAGGCCACAAGGGCACTTTTACACGTCAACATTGAATTTACATACAAGCAAAAATAATAACATCAACAATTTTATAAAATAAAACTAACAATTCAATCTAACGTATTACAATTACTAAGAGATGTATATGGTCTCTTAATGTCGAATTACATACAAAATACAGATACAAAACACAAAAAAAATCTATAATATTTAGAGGTGTAAATGTCTCTAGGTGTCAGAACTATAAGATTATATAGTTTATCAAGTTATCCTTAGAGATGTATAGGGTCTCCAAGAGTCAATATCCTGTATAATTAATACATTCATTAAGAGAAAAGAAACATACGAGAGCAGAATGAGGCGTCTCACTGTAATTAATTAATAAAAATAAAGTTACTAAGTATAATAGCTTGTGTTAGCTTAAACAGACCAGTCTCCAAAACATTACTACATAAACATTTAAGTGAAAGCTACTCCATATAAAAATGAACTATCATACTCGTATCATATCATAGGGACCATCATTCGACACCAGGGGTATAGGTAGGCTTTTATTCAGAAACTAGCGACCCGCCCCGGCTTCGCACGGGATAACCTAAACAAACTATACACTTAAAACCTTCCTCAAGGATCACTCTATTGACAGGTGAAAACCGCATGAAAGTAGTTTTGAGTTTATCGCGAACATACAAACAAACAGACGTGACGGGAGACTTTGTTTTAGAATATAAGATGTAGTGATAGTGATTGAATTTCTAATTCAAATCCAAATTCAAATCTAATTCTAATTTCTAATGCAACAGGTTAAGTTTGGTGCTGTTCTTCAGTGCCATGTTCCTGTCAATGTGGGTGCCTAATACGGTGGCCTGCGGTCTTCTGATGCCTTTGGTCAAGGCTTTACTGCAGGAACTTGAAAAGGTCAGCATTTTTGGTCAATTAAAAATGGACAAAAGAGAGACATGAACCTTGTGGGGTTGGCCGGTTGAAGTTTTTTTACTACCTACAGCCTACAGCTAAAGCTATGGAGTTCTTCAAAAAGGAGTGTACCATACATCAGGTTATTAAAGGGCCGTCAATGTGTATACCGGGTGTTGCCTGTGACATGAGCAAATAATTAAAACATAGATTGTACTCCTCAAACGATGACACTTTTGTTCAACAACTTTTAAAAATTATGAAGTACATATTTAGAGTCCCTATTTTTTATACAAAATAAATATTGTCTTCAATGGACGCCATCGCCACGCCATATCATTGTGATTGACGTTGCTGGTCACGCCTTAAACATAACAAAATTCGCAATACATTGCGTCTTAGAATCAACTTTAAAGTGTATTAAAAATCAAACCACAAGTTATTTATTGAAAGTTGCTGCACAAATGTTGGTCAGTATGAAGAGTACAGTCTACAGTTTAATTTTTTGCTCGTATTACAAGCCACACCCGGTATATAACACCGCCGGAGTAAAAAACTAACAGAGAATTTCATTCTAATTCTGAATACAATGATTACATGTACAATTCGTTTGTTTCAGATGGGAATAGTCGATATGTATCAAACTATTGAAAAAACTGAACAAAGATCTCATAAACATGAATTGAGGTAAAATTCTTTTCATTCAAAAACCACAAGCGTTAAACACATGTAATATACTTACCTAATTTCTGTAAATGCAATCCAAACCTAAACTATTTTACTATTTATTTCAGTCGTCCAAAACCTACAGATTTCACTGTGTTTTACTTTTTGGGTGTTGCATATTCCTGTTCAATAGGTAAGTAAGAACCATAACCATAAACCATTACCACGGTAAGTAAAAACCATAATATGAACTATAATTTTGTACCATATACAGGAAGGGCTGTGATTTTAACAGCCTGTGTATGTATGTATAATATAGTGAGGTTATGATTTTTTAAGCTAACTACATAAAAGCAAGAAAAACATGTAAAAAAATACCTTTTTCTTTGATTCTTTAGGTGGCATGGCGACGTTGCACGGCAGTCAGGCAAATCAAATATTCAAAGAATATAGCGAATTGTAAGTTTTACGTTAAATACATTAAATCACCGTCAACTATTATTTATTCTTCAGTTTTTACACGATTGCCCAAAAAAAGTGTTCTGTTTTTATGTTTTGACACAGAAATGAAAAATAATTTAAAATCTTAAGACAGCATTTGACAGCTTGTAGGTTATGTTGAGAAAGCGGGACTTAACCGCGCATAGACAATCAACATAGACAGAAAAGGCCTCTACAGACCTCGCGACAAATGGCATGCGATTTAGATATGAACCTGCAATTATCCTTTATATACAAGTCGAGAAAGCTAAAGGTTCCGTCACACAAGCGTATTTTCCGGGCGGGGCGTGACCATTTTATATGTAAAAGAGGCGCGCTCCGCTCACGGCCCGCCCGGGAAACGCGCCTGTTTGACGAAGCCAGCCGTTCATTAGCGTCACGCCTATCCCCTGGCGACACCCATGGCGGCACCCCCTTGTTACTCGATCTTTCGCTTCGTGTTTACCAACATGTTTATGTTTACCTTGCAGACTGTTCCCTAAGCTTGGCAAGATCACATTCCCCCAGTTCATGCTGCTGACGCTACCAGGAGTGCTGGTCACGGAGACGCTACTCTACTTCTGGATGAACTCCTTCTTCTTAAAAATTTTTAGGTTTAAATTATCTTGTTTAAACAAGTTGCTATGTTTAGTGAGATATAGCTTGGCCCAGGAATCCAGGACTGTCTCATTTCAATCATAGACAGAGAGAATCATACTGTCTTTGTCTTACGCTAGTACTAGCACCTAAAATAAAGGGATGAGTATAATTTTCTTGGTTCTTACTGACTGACAAGTTTTGTGTTTCTTCTTCCCCGCGTTATCCCGGCATTTTGCCACGGCTCATGAGAGCCTGGGGTCCGCTTGACAACTAATACCAAGAATTGACGTAGGCACTTGTTCTGACGAAAGCGACTGCCATCTGACCTTCCAACCCAGAGGGGAAACTAGCCCTTATTGGTATTCGTCCGGTTTCCTCACGCTGTTTTCCTTCACCGAAAAGCGACTGGTAAAATATCAAATGACAATTTGTGTTTGCCAGACTATATGGCATGCTCTTTTGTAGACCTGATGGAATTACAGGTCTAGTGACGTGGCGATCCCGACAGGGCTGACGGAGGAAGAAGCCCGCTACATTAAGACTCTGCTGCGAAACCAGTACACCCAGCTGGGGAAGATCAAGTTCCATGATGTTGTAAGTATCTATGACAAAGTCAGACATTATTAAATTGTACAACGGGACTTAATCTCGTATTTAAGTTTTAAGATTTATCTCCGAAGTTTCGAGGACGGCGGTGTTGTCCCCGTGGTCTCGGAGAAGACTGGTTAAAGTTGACTTCAACATGTTCTAGCCGCGCGAGTTTTTTCCACTACCCGCCAAGTGCGGTCTTGTTTATCAGTTTGAACGTTTTTCGCACTAGGGATGTTACTCTGTCGACGCACAGCACTAACGATATTCGATTTATCGACTGTACAAATTAATAATGTGTAAAAATCGTGAAAGTAAGTCAGAGTCAACAATGTTACCAGGGAGAGTGATGGTAGGTGGACCTAAATGTTAACGGAGTGGTAGCCGCTTTCGGATAAAAGGACTCACGTTAGAACTGGCCCGGGTCCGGGCCGAGGTATCCGACACTTCGTTTTCTATACTAAACCATCACGTGATCATCTGTCACATTTTCTATTAAGGCGTATCCAGATTAGTCAATTTTTCGCCAATCTGATTAAATTGCCCATCGAATCAGGACGTGCGGACACAAACGCCAATTTGGCTCGCCGAATTCAACCGCCGATAATGACCGATATTACCAATAAAATGAGGTGCGGACACCAATTTGTGACGCCAGTATTTTCGTTCTGGGGCATTTTTTCAATTTAGAGGGCTCTAATATCACCATAAATCTAAAATTGGTGATTAAATTGGAGATTGACGCCAATTTCATTTCTATCCAAATCGGTCGATTTGATCATGCCGTCTGGATACCGCTTTACAAGTCGATTGCCTCAGCTCGAACCCGGGCCGTTCTAGAGTGAGTGCTTAAAAGAGCGCCTGGCATCCGTTGGCGCGTTGGGTGGAAAACATTCGGAGGATAACGGGTAACTTCTGGGTGAGATTCGTTCAGGTTCCTTTCGTCAAAAATGTGTCCACGACAATTAGATATTAGGAGGAAATGCTCTAATGACTAATTTCATAAAATATTTCATGTTTCGCACCAGAACCAAAGTAACGGATGTAGCCCTCCGAATCGCTAAAGTTAAGTGGCAGTGGGTGGGGCACATTGCCCGTAGAACCGATGGCTATTGGGGCGGAAAGGTTCTCGAGTGGCGACCACGTACCGGAAGGCGCAGCGTGGGTAGACCCCCCACAAGGTGGACTGAAGACCTGGTAAAGGTCGCGGGAGTCCGCTGGATGCGGGTGGCGCAAGACCGGTCATTATGGCATTCTTTGGGGGAGGCCTATGTCCAGCAGTGGACGTCCTCTGGCTGATATGATGATGATGATGATGGTGTCATGTTTATCAACAGGTCGTGGCCACGGCTGTCCTGTTGACGGTGGCTCTGCAAATGTTTACAAGCTCCTTACATCTCGACAGCGGGCTGCAGAGAAATATTAACATGTAAACACTATCTCTACTAATATTATAAATGCGATAGTAAACTGTCTCTCTGTCTGTTACCTATTCACGGTTTAACCTTCAGAGGTTCATCTCAATGGGTTCAGACCAGTTCAGACCCAATGAGATTAAATTGTGTACGGAGGTAATGAGTCCTGGACATTATAATAGTTCTTCAGGAAATCATCCGGGGGTGAAAAGGGGGGTAGAATTTGCTATGGAAGCGGTATATGTAAATACTTAATCTACGCGTATGAAGTTGCATGTAGAATCTAGTATATTTTATAAACCTACCTCACTTCCCATTCTTAAACCTAACACCAGCAAAAAAGTCATCCGCCCAACCTCGAGAACTCTACAGTGGAACGATATTGGAATAGAGAATATTTAAGTTATCTTGGGGTCCCCATGTGACTGAAACCAGTAGGAGACTCTTTGCTTCGCTGCACTCACTTCGCCGTCTCCAAAGTTCCCTATTCACACAAAAATAATGCTTGCACGCTCTCTTTTGATCCCACTTCTAGATTATGCGGATATCGCCATTCTAGATCTCAATGAGGAACTGCTTGGCAAGCTTGAACGTTTGCAAAACCACATCTCAGCTTTCCGCTCCCAGCTTAAATGGCTGCCCGTCCGTCGCCGTAGAGACATCCATATCCTCTCCCTTCTCTTCAATGTCCTGTTTTCTCCCTCTTGCCCTTCTTATCTCTCGGAGATTTAAATTTTTAGCAGACGGCAGCGGGCACCGACTCCGTTCCAGCGCGAATCTCTCTCTGTGTATTCCACCTCACAAATACCGTTCCTATCACATGTCCTTCACCGTTTACTCAGTAACATTATGGAATTCTATATCACCTTCTCTCCGACAGTGTCAATCGGTCGCGTAGGCGTCGGCGAATTTAAAAAGGTTATGGCTAGCAGACAAAACTTAATTTAAAGGATGTGTGCGGTATTGTAGTTTTTGTATATTTGTAATCATTTTGTAATATGTATTATAGAATATGTATGTATGTATGTATAAACTCTTTATTGTACAAAACACAAAACATAAATTTATGGCACAGGACAGGCAGTCCAAAGGCGAACTATATATGTATTTAGTCGTGTATATATGTATATGTTTGTTGTAGGTAAGTTGCTAATATTATAAGTGACTAAGAAACTTTTCGTTTTATTATTATAATTTTCTTTTCTTATCCTTTTATTTACGCTGTTGGTACAGTACGGATGTCTACCATCTCCAATTCTCCATCAATTGCTCAAAGGTTAACTGGAAGAGATCCCTTAAAGGGATAAGTTCGCCTTTGTACTAATGACGAATGTTATTTTTCCTGTTTTGTTTTGATTTTTGTACAATAAAGTGTTTTACTACTAAGTGTTTTACTTAAGCTTAGAAATAAATTAATAGCATTGTTCGCAAACTATTGCTTGATACAAAATTAATTTAGAGAGGATTTACCTTTTCCTGGGACTTACTGCTATCTTTTTGCTAAAAGGGACAAAGAAAACATATACCTCTCTCTGTCCCTTTCAGCAGAAAAGATAGAAAGCCTTAATGGGGATAATAAATATTCATTGAGGCATGCATATCTGTACCTACAGCTGCCAAAGTTGGCCTATCTGAATCCTGAACCTCCTAAGACCCAGAGACATTTTTGCCGTTTTGAATTTGAAACCCTCTTTTATTCCATTATAGTTCAAATTTCGATTTTAATTTGTTCCTTTTAAAGGAACTCAGGAGTTAGGGGGTTATGTGTCCTAAAACATTTGTCTACATATACTCAGACAGTATTCACCTCAGGGTCGGATTTCCCCCTACCACAAAGCCCGGGCCTAGGGGCTCAGGCAACCTAGCAATGGTTTTGAGATGGGAAGACCCTTAAATTCTAAGTACCATACCAAGTGCCCAGGGGCTCTAGGTATCTAAATCCGGGCCTGATTCTCCTTCGTCAAAACGTTGGTCTGTCTATGCTTTAAAAAAAAGATTGATATTGGGCAGGCATGGCTCCCTCCGCGATTTCGTCGCGTCGCTACAAGTACATGCGGCCCACAGCAATTTTGGTGTCTAGCAGTACCTCGTAGTTGCCGCCCACCGCTACGGAACGGACGCCTGCTCGCGCTTGCCACCTTGCGGTCAAATCTGTCGTAATAGACGCGTTTTGTTAGAGAGTGAACTTTCTGTACCTACTTAGTACTATTATTTATTCTGTGTATTGGGTTATTTCCAGGCACACCAAGGTGTCAGCCCCAACTATCTTCTGTGTATTGCTCCTGTTCGTTATGCCATCAGACTTAGAATTTGTGAAGTTCTTCAAGAAACGCAACAGTAAGTCAAGTAGTCTGTGAGCCAACACACAAGGTATAAATAATTGTAAGGGTCTCCTCTTGCCCCACAAACACCCGCTTTCTTAACTCGAAAGGCGGACTGCGCTAACTAAGCTAATAAATTAAAAAATAAAACTTTTAAGACTTTGTATATTTTCCATAATGTCGGTCATCATCATTGGCCACAGCATCTTTGCAGATGATAGTTGCAGCGACTAAAGAAGGTATTTTGAGGAGGTAGTCTACAGCCTACACCGACTGCGATGACTGTATAGACCAGTGTTGGCCGTAATGGTTAATTCTAATTAACAATTAATCAATTGCATTAAGCTTAATTCCGCAATTAATCAATTGCATTACGCATCAATATAATTAAAATTAGTTAGAATTGAAGTTTGAGACGTTTAATTACATTGATTGTCAATCTGCATTAACGTTTAATGGAATTAAATAATTTATTTCATAAAGTAATAATTAACCTTATTGGTGTGGAGACAAATGGGAAACGGGGACAAATGGGATTTATATGCAGAACCTATTCCATCTGTTCCAGGTGGGAACAAATGGGAAAACATCAGAAAATGATGTGTTCCCATTTGTCCCCACCTTATTGGTGTGGAGACAAATGGGAAACGGGGACAAATGGGATTTATATGCAGCGTCTATTCCATCTGTTCCAGGTGGGAAAAAATGGGAAAACATGGGAAAATGATGTGTTCACATTTGTCTCCACACCAATAAGGTGGGGACAAATGGGAATGTTTTATACGAATGAATATGAACGGCGGGGAACAAAAGGGATACACCCGATATTAGTGTTCCCATTTGTCTCCGCTCCAATGAGATGGGGAAAAATGAAAATATTTCTATGCAGCGTCTTTTCCCATGTTTCTATACACTCATTATAGGTGTATTCCTATTTGTCCCTGCCATATGTTAGTTGGAGACAAATGGGAAACGGGGACAAATGGGATTTATATGCAGAGCCTATTCCATCTGTTCCAGGTGGGAACAAATGGACATACATCAGAAAATTATGTGTTCCCATTTGTCCCCCCCTTATTGGTGTGGAGACAAATGGGAAACGGGAACAAATGGGATTAATATGCAGCGTCTATTCCATCTGTTCTAGGTGGGAACAAATGGGAAAACATCGGAAAATGATGTGTTCCCATTTGTCTCCACATCAATAAGGTGGGGACAAATGGGAAATATTGATATGCAGTCTTTTCCTACATGTTCCCCGCGGGGACAAATGGGAATACACCCATTATTGGTTATAATGGGTGCATTATTGGTGTATTCCCACTTGTCCCCTATGCATGTGTCCTACGCCATACATGAGAAGGGACATATATACGGAATACATCATTTTCCGATGTTTTCCCATTTGTTCCCGATTCGCGTGACCTACGCCATGCATGAAGCTGGGACAAATGGGAATGTTTTATATGAATGAATATGAACGGCGGGGAACAAAAGGGATACACCCGATATTAGTGTTCCCATTTGTCTCCGCTCCAATGAGATGGGGAAAAATGGAAATATTTCTGTGCAGCTTCTTTTCCCATATGTTTCTATGCACTCATTATAGGTGTATTCCTATTTGTCCCTGCCATATGTGAGATGGAGATAAATGGGAAACGGGGACAAATGGGATTTATATGCAGAGCCTATTCCATCTGTTCCAGGTGGGAACAAATGTGAAAACATCGCAAAATGAAGTGTTCCCATTTGTCCCCACCTTATTAGTGTGGAGACAAATGGGATTTATATGCAGCGTCTATTCCATCTGTTCCAGGTGGGAAAAAATGGGAAAACATGGGAAAATGATGTGTTCCCATTTGTCCCTTCTCTCATGTATGGCATAGGACACGTGGAAAGGGGACAAGTGGGAATACGCCAATAATGCACCCATTATAACCAATAATGAGTGTATTCCCATTTGTCCCCTCGGGGAACATATAGGAAAAGACTGCATATAAATATTTCCCGTTAGTCCTCACCTTATTGGTGTGGAGACAAATGGGAACACATCATTTTCCGATGTTTTCTCATTTGTTCCCAACTGGAACAGATGGAATAGGCTCTGCATATAAATCAATCCCATTTGTCCCCGTTTCCCATTTGTCTCCAACTCACATATGGCAGGGACAAATAGGAATACACCTATAATGAGTGTATATAAACATATGGGAGTGTATATAAACATTTTTCCCCATCTCATTGGAGCGGAGCCAAATGGGAACACTAATATCGGGTGTATCCCTTTTGTTCCCCGCCGTTCATATTCATTCATATAAAACATTCCCATTTGTCCCCACCTTATTGGTGTGGAGACAAATGTGAAGACATCATTTTCCCATGTTTTCCCATTTTTTCCCACCTGGAACAGATGGAATAGACGCAGCATATAAATCCCATTTACCCCGTTTCCCATTTGTCTCCACATCAATAAGGTGGGAACAAATAGGAACACATCATTTTCTGATGTTTTCCCATTTGTTCCCACCTGGAACAGATGGAATAGGCTCTGCATATAAATCCCATTTGTCCCCGTTTCCCATTTGTCTCCACACCAATAAGGTGGGGACAAATGGGAACACTTCATTTTCCGATGTTTTCTCATTTGTTCCCACCTGGTACAGATGGAATAGGCTCTGCATATAAATCCCATTTGTCCCCGTTTCCCATTTGTCTCCAACTCACATATGGCAGGGACAAATAGGAATACACCTATAATGAGTGTATAGAAACATATGGGAAAAGAAGCTGCACAGAAATATTTCCATTTTTCCCCATCTCATTGGAGCGGAGACAAATGGGAACACTAATATCGGGTGTATCCCTTTTGTTCCCCGCCGTTCATATTCATTCACATAAAACATTCCCATTTGTCCCAGCTTCATGCATGGCGTAGGTCACGCGAATCGGGGACAAATGGGAATACACTAATAAGCACCCATTATTACCAATAATTACCAATAATGGGTGAATTCCCATTTGTCTTCGCGGGGAACATATGGGAAAACCCTGCATAAAAATACAGAGACAAAAATTACGATGTTTATTCTTGTTAATTATTAATTATCAATCACATTTTTAATTTTCATTCAAAATTGATTTAGTTTTTAATGGTTTGTAAAGCAATAACCATTAATTCATTTTAATTGTTAGTGGTTCGAAATAAATTAATATTAATGCAAATTGATGATCAATGCAATTGATAATTAATTTCCCTTCAATGGTTAATGGTTAATGGCAATTAACCTTTTCAATGGTTAATTTTTAATGGTCAATTGCATTGACGTTCGGCCAACACTGGTATAGACCAATGGCCGATCGGCATTTCTTGCCGCATCGATCACAGACGTGTCTTGACTCCTGGGGTGGTCCCGCAGCTCTGCGATTTCGTTTCTGCTTAGAGAAAATGGGAAGTATCCGTAGAGAAAATGGGAACTACCTTTGAATGGAGAAGCGATGGAGAAACCACTTTCCTCTTTCCTCGAAAACCCATGAAACTCGTGTGTGGACTGCATTATCTAATGTAATAAATAGGGAATATTACGCGAAACTCTGCGTAGGGGGCGCTACTACCACAATCCATCACAATTTGGGGGTCTACCGCGAACAATGCATATTCGAGCGATAAAGAGGCAGATAACTAAATTTCGATTTTCGCGTTTCCCGGTAGGCTCTTGTTAACAAACCGTCTTGATGCATCAATATCATATTTTATTGTCTGTGAAAATTTGTCAAAAAACAGTTTAAGGCACAGTCATGTATAAGTTACTCTATGGTTTACTAGCAAGTTTAGTGCTGCGCTCTGGTGGCAGAACGTTGCAGTAATACCCCCTATTCAAAAAACTTAATAACATATACCATACGAGATATATTTGTTTCTTTTTTGTAGACGGAATGCATCGCCGTTTACCGACTGCGCCAAGTAAGGCGTGCCTCAATTGGACAATCGTACGAGAGGACATGATGTGGGGCGTTCTATTTACAGTAGGTTAGAATACTTCTATATTTATTTATTATTATAGATCTTGAGACGTTATAAACATGCGGGTTATACAATGTTTGAAAACTGTGATTGTGAGATGCTCGGAATTTGCTACTGAAAAAAGTTTTTTTTTTTTTGGAAATTTAACAGAAAAAATACAATATTTAGTACCTTAATCTAATGTTTCGCCAAACTGTGAGACAGTTTGTTGGTAGTGTACGAAAACCTTAGAGGATTTAACGAAATGGAGACGTCTTGTCTGTAATTTTCGGTACAAAACAAACTGCCGATTTTTGCGGGGGAGGGGCACGTCAGATGTACACGTAACGTAAAAATACTCTTTCCGCACAGACTCTTCCTAGTAGTAATCTTTCCTCAAACTGTAGGCGGCAGCTGCGCGTCTTTCGAAGCGCTAAAGCGCTCCGGAATGACGGCAGAATTCGGCAAGTTTCTTCAGCTGATGCACAACTGGCCAAGCCCTGTGGTGGCACTAGTGGTCATCCTCTTCTGCAAGGTCCTCACGGAGTTTGCCAGCAACTCCTGTGTGGTATACGCAGTGCTGCCAGAGATAGCAGCCTTGGTAAGTGGTTTAGTCCATACATAACGGTGTCAAAATGTTTGGAGATAACTAACTGCCTCACAAGCTTAGACGTAAAATGGCCAGTTACGGAAAGAGGGACCTAAGCCCTACGTATACCAACACGTTCAACGCAGCTGGCCAACTTTATTGTCACGAGTGAGTAGATGAAAACATTACATAATCAAATAATGTAGGTTAAAGTCGAGTCGGGTCAGTTCAGATCCAGGTGGTTTTGTATTTGGTTGGTTAATCAATAAATTTTATAACTACCCGAAAATGTACATATTTGTTAACTTTTAGTTAAGTAGGTACCTAAAGATACAGAGTATAGTTGAGGTCCTCAATATACAATGTATATTCAGACGTTCAAAATGTAATGTAGCCATGTTGGTGTTGCAGAGCATCAGTTCCTACACACACCCCCACTACCTGATGCTGGCCGCGACCCTGGCCAGCTCCATGTCGGCCCACCTGGCACCGTCTACACCGTGTCTGGCCTTGGTCAGCCAGTACGTCCACATTTCTACGTGGAGGATGGTAAGCTACCTGATGCTGGCCGTGACCCTGGCCAGCTCCATGTCGGCCCGCCTGGCACCGTCTACACCATGTCTGGCCATGGTCAGCCAGTATGTCCACATTTCTACGTGGAGGATGGTAAGCTACCTGATGCTGGCCGCGTCCCTGGCCAGCTCCATGTCAGCCCGCCTGGCACCGTCTACACCATGTCTGGCCATGGTCAGCCAGTACGTCCACATTTCTACGTGGAGGATGGTAAGCTACCTGATGCTGGCCGCGACCCTGGCCAGCTCCATGTCAGCCCGCCTGGCACCGTCTACACCATGTCTGGCCATGGTCAGCCAGTACGTCCACATTTCTACGTGGAGGATGGTAAGCTACCTGATGCTGGCCGCGACCCTGGCCAGCTCCATGTCGGATCACCTGGCACCGTCTACACCATGTCTGGCCATGGTCAGCCAGTACGTCCACATTTCTACGTGGAGGATGGTAAGCTACCTGATGCTGGCCGCGATCCTGGCCAGCTCCATGTCGGCCCACCTGGCACCGTCTACACCCTGTCTGGCCATGCTCAGCCAGTACGTCCACATTTCCACGTGGAGGATGGTAAGCTACCTGATGCTGGCCGCGACCCTGGCCAGCTCCATCACGGCCCACCTGGCACCGTCTACACCATGTCTAGCCATGGTCACCCAGTACGTTCACATTTCCACGTGGAGGATGGTAAGCTACCTGATGCTGGCCGCGACGCTGGCCAGCTCCATGTCGGCCCACCTGGCACCGTCCACACCATGTCTGGTCATGGTCAGCCAGTACGTCCACATTTCCACGTGGAGGATGGTAAGCCTTTTCCCAGGAGATTGATCCTTCGCGCCTATCTTTTTCAACATTTGGCACCTTTTTCTACTGACATAGCGCTTGCCAGAGTAGAAGTACAGATGTTGTATATAATTATTTTCCATCGTATATGAGCCGTGGCAAAATGCCGGGATAACGCGAGGAAGAAGCTTTGTGGCTTTGAAGCTTTGTTGTTGCTTATGTATGATATGTTAAATTTCAGATTAGCTTCTTGATTAGTAGCACCTCCCACAATCTCTCTGCTTTGCCTTAAGGTTGACTGGTAGAGTATGCTTTTGACATTAAGTCCGCCTTTTGTACGATTAAGCGGTATCCAGACGGGACTGATCAAATCGGTCGATTTGACCAGAAATGAAATTGGAGTCAATCACCAATTTTATTAGATTTATGGTGATATTAGAGCCCTCTAAATTGAAAAAATGCCCCAGAACGAAAATACTGACCTCACAAATTGGTATTCTTGCGCCCGCACCTCATTTTATCGGTAATATCGGTCGTTATCGGCGGTTGAATTCGGCGAGCCAAATTGGCGTTTGCGTCCGCACGTCCTGATTCGATCGGGCAATTTAATCAGATTGGCGAAAATTTACTAGTCTGGATACGCCTTAAGTTTTCTTTTGTGCAATAAAGTTTAAATGTATAAGAAGACAGACTATAGAAACAGTGTCAAGTAGGGCGACAAAGTTTTCATGGCTGTGCCAATACGGGAACCTACTTAATGTACTCATCCTTATTTCTCCAGATGTCAGCCGGCGTGGGGCCCTCGGTCATCGCTGTCATCGTCACCTGGTTCACCGTCACTCTCTGGTCGAAGGTCATCATACTCGACTAAGCTTAATTTGCACCCAGGCCCCTTTTTGGCCAACTTGAAAATTGACATAAATGTTCTCTACGTAGGTACATTTCTGGGCGCGTAGCCAACGTGCCAATCGTCAACGCTCTGTAGCGTATCGTAGTCATCTTTCTCTATCACTCTTCCACACTAGTGCGACAGTGACAGTTGCGTTTCGTTCGCTACAGAGCGTTAGCGATTGCACGTTGGTTAGGTACGCATCAGTCGCTAAGTAACGTAAGTACCTTTACTACCTTGTTCGTTTTTTTTTAGCATTAGAAAAAGACTACGCGATCTTGACGAGTCTTTTAATTGCAAAACGCTTTTTAAAAATCAGTAACTATTACTAATGAAAGCAAAATAATGTAAATAATCATAATTGTTTAGCCACACTCGTGGCTTCGCACACGAGTGTGGAGCGGGCTTTACATATTTGCCGTGACTTATTTTTTAAAAGTGTTATTCACACAGAACACCGCCTCTAGAAACCTAATATTGGCCATTTTGTTCCCGACGCAAATCACCAAACTGTGAGGTGCGGGAGGGGTGCTCACGGCGTTGCGATTGGTCGTTCCAAACACGGCGCGCTGACACGTGTAAGCGTAGGGATGGGATTTTCATGTTGACGAAAAGGGACGGACATACTTCGCCTCTGCTTACGACCAGTATAAAATGAACCCCGCGGACAAGAAACATTATTCAATGAAATAATGAATTTGACTTTCCTGTGGGATGTTATTCCTTCTGTTTCGTAAGTAGATGTCTTAGATGACTTGCCACACCATTTACGCTGCAATATCCCATGATTTCCCAATGAATTCAATACTTTACGATTTATTTTCTTAGACTCGTGCACACTGCCAACAGGTCGTAACCTTGGGCGCAACTGATCGGAGCGGCGCGCGAACAATCTTATATTTGACCTATACACCATACGGGCGGTGACCGCGAGTCGTCCTATAAGCTCGGTCTATAGGGGTTGGTCTGTGGTTATTCAGTAAAAAGACACGTCAAGATTGTTACCTTTTTTCTAATGCTAAAAAAACGAACTATAGACGGGAAATATGGAATGGACCGTAAAATGAGAGAACATGATAATAAATTATATTTTATTTTATTATTATTTAGTTGGTAACAAATAACAATGTTAACGTACAAAACATACAAAATGAAACATTACGTAATTTAAAAAATGCTGGCCTATTAAAGGCGTTTACCTTAAATAGTAGATTGTACAACAAGGGCATAAAGTGACCCATCTTTACCCGAGGCAATTTTTTGGTCTGAGCGAAGCGAAGACCAAAATAGTAGACGAGGGTAAAAATGGACATTTATGCCCTTGTTGTACACTCTGCTTTTCACTTCGATTGCGAGGAAAATATACAAAAAATCAAATATTTTAGGTTATTTTAACGTATTTATTCAAGACTAAAGAAAATTGTTCTTGGGCCGGTCGGAGGCGCGGGGCACGCCGATCGGGAGAGCGCCGGTCGGGGGCGCGCCGGCAGGGCTGGCAGTTTGTATGGCAGAATTTGGACTTTATTGCTAAGTCAATAAGGGTCGTAATAGATGATTTTACTTTATGCTCTAGAGCATAAAATGCGATTTTATGTCGTCTACGCACGACATAAAGGTGCACTTTTTGAGCATGAGAAGTGAAAATTATATTATTTATATGTAATAAAATGTATCTGATCATATTAAAAAATCAATAAATGTAATAACAAATTATAACAATATCTTGGTTCTTGTAAAAAAGTAAAAAATTAGGTTCCTATATTTTTATAGGTAGTTGGTAAAGAGTAAACACTAATCTAATCTGGCCTATAACCGCGAAAATCGAAGTTCGCAAATTGCGGGCATCTTTCTCTGTCACTCTAATTACGTCTTCATTGGAGTAAACGAGAAAAATCCCCGCAATTTGCGAATTTCGGTTTTCGCGGTAAGCCCTCAGAGGGCCAAACCACGTTCGGCGTGTTGCCTCCCTGTCACACTTACGGACGAATTTACAAGTTCGACAGAGAGGCAACACGTCAACATGGTTCGTGGTAGGCCCCCTGAGCCCGCGGGCCGACGCTTCCAACACGTCATGTTTTATGCCGGCTGATCGTGTCACGTGATGCTTTCCATAGAAAATGATGCGCCGGAAGCTACGGCCCGGCCCTGGCCCGATCTAGCGTGAATCATCCTTTAATTATTAATTGTATTATGATGTAAATTACTGGTGCTTTCGCACGTATTAACTTAAAAGATTTAAAAAACCTCCTAGCGCAAAATAATGAAAGATAAAAAAGTAAAATTGTAATTGATTTAGGTACATTTATAATTATAAGAGTCATGGCCATATAGCCATTAAACGTATTAATACCTAATATTTGTACTTATAAAGATCCATTTACATTTGGCCACGCTTTGTTCCTTTTTAGGATTAGGTCTCCAACACAGCCACGGGTCTAAACTTAAACACTGAGTATTCATGGCATTTGAGTATTGTCTATGGTCTCTGATTTTTAACCCTTACGAGCGTTTTCACATTGCAAGATCCGATATCGGATGTCGGAAGGAAGTGAAATGTGACATATGTATTTTTCTGTGTGTATTTATCAATTTAATAAATAGTTATCACTCTTATTGCTAAAAAACTATTAAATGATGCAAAAAGACGGACTTGATGGCATATGGCACTCTCCTGCAGCTGTTTTTCTTATAGGCGCCTTCCGACAACCAATATGCATTATTTAATCGTAAAACCTCCTAGCGCAAAATAATGAAAGATAAAAAAGTAAAATTGTAATTGATTTAGGTACATTTATAATTATAAGAGTCATGGCCATATAGCCATTAAACGTATTAATACCTAATATTTGTACTTATAAAGATCCATTTACATTTGGCCACTCTTTGTTCCTTTTTAGGATTAGGTATCCAACACAGCCACGGGTCTAAACTTAAACACTGAGTATTCATGGCATTTGACTATTGTCTATGGTCTCTGATTTTTAACCCTTACGAGCGTTTTCACATTGCAAGATCCGATATCGGATGTCGGAAGGAAGTGAAATGTGACACATATGTATTTTTCTGTATGTATTTACCAATTTAATAAATAGTTATCACTCTTATTACTAAAAAACTATTAAATGATGCAAAAAGACGGACTTGATGGCAGTGTTGGCCGAAAGTTAATCCAAATTGAAAATGTTGGCCATTAACCATTATAAATTGAATCGTAAACTGTAATCGTCCGTTACGGTTTAAGGTTCAATTTATAATGGTTAATGGCCAACATTTTCAATTTGGATTAACTTTCGGCCAACACTGCTTGATGGCATATGGCACTCTCCTGCAGCTGTTTTTCTTATAGGCGACTTCCGACAACCGATATCGGAAAGGCGCCTCCGACAAATTCAGAAATGTCGGAGCTGCCCGTCAGCTGTCGGACCGTTATTGTTGTGTGTAGGCATAATGTTTATTGTAGTGTGCGTGGGTGCCCGGCACCTGAGCGCGCCCACGCGGCCTGACTACGGGGATGTAGGATCCTACATCCGATATCGGATCGGACAATGTGAAAACGCTCTTAGATGAATGAAGTATCAATTACTTATACCTGCTTATACTAAGAACAAACATAGTGACAACCAGATTCACTTCAAATTATATTTAAAACATTGTTATAACAGTCTTCATTTCAAGAGAGTGGTTAAATATTGTCTTATTTTAGTATCAATATTGTATTTTTCATATTTACCCCTTTCAATTGACATATTGGTTTACCAGTATATAAAAAAAAAAACTGAAAAGAAAAAAACAAGTTCAGTAGTCGAGAACATTGAATCAGTTTCATGATTAACATTTCGTATGTCAATTTGGACCTTAGAGTTTAAAAATAATGTCCAAATCGCTTGTGACGGATCCGGAACGAGGCATACGAATCGTTATGACACAGATAAAACAAACTATACATTCTTATACGAAACAGCAACTTCAACAGTCGGGACCCATTATTGTCGTCAACATTAGTGCCGCAGCCTAGACTTTTAATGGGTCCCGACTGTTGAAGTTGCTGTTTCGTATAAGAATGTATAGTTTGTTTTATCTGTGTCATAACGATTCGTATGCCTCGTTCCGGATCCGTCACAAGCGATTTGGACATTATTTTTAAACTCTAAGGTCCAAATTGACATACGAAATGTTAATCATGAAACTGATTCAATGTTCTCGACTACTGAACTTGTTTTTTTCTTTTCAGTTTTTTTTTTTTCTAAAGATAGCTTTTTTGCAGTCGGGTTTTTTTATTTTCTAAATTATCTTTTTTTTTATTTAACACTTTTTAGTTAGTATTATAAGACGGCAAATTTCGCAATCTTGTCATTTCATTGAGGGAGTTAATATCGTGAGGATTATTAAGTAGCTTGCGGTGGTCTAAACTACTGATAATTAATCCATTTAGAGACCTAATGCGGCTCAAAGCTACATATGCTTGACCTTTTGCAAAAATGCGAGAACTTAAATCAACCACAGCTCGGTCTAAAGTCGTTCCTTGTAGCTTATGTACAGTAACACCCCAGCACAATATCAATGGCAACATTTTTCTCTCTATTTTGCCCTCTCCACGAAGTGCATCGAATTCGGTCGTCGATGGTTCGATTCTTACGCCTACTCCAGGGACATTGTTTTTATTAATAGCTTTGTCGTCGGACGATACAGTAAGGTAGGTAAACGCGCGCGAGCGAGCGCGAAAATTTTTCGATATAAAAATCGCATTTTGATAGACAGTTGTAAATTTTTACTTTTAGTATGGCAATCAGTCACATCATTTTATCACGAAAATTGACAGTGCCGCAGCAGCAACGTTGCATCAGAGTACCTAATGCTGATGCAGTCGCCACCCGAATGTCACCTTTATCATACCTTAGAAAGTTATCGAAAACGCGAGCGAAGCGAGCGCGTTAATTTTTCGATATAAAAAAACGCAATTTGATAGACAGTTGTACATTTTTACTTTTAGTGTGGAAATCAGTCACATCAGTTTATCACGAAAATTGACAGTGCCGCAGCAGTAATGTTGCAACAGAGTACCTAATGCTACTGCAGTCGCCTCCCGAATGCCGCCCCGGGCCATGGCCCCCTTGGCCCTATGGTAAATACGCCCCTGTTTATGCCACATCGTATTAAATTCAGCGCCATCTGTTAGTTTACCAGGGTACTCTATAGTGTTAGCACATATTTGAAAAAAGTTTGCCCCTCCTTCCTAAGTAGCGCCATACGATTCAGGAGCAAACTTAAGTCAATCGAGTGTTGTGGCTACCCCCCCTTAATAGTAGGTACATTTTTAGGGTTTCGTACTTTAAAAGGAAAAAAACGGAACCCATATAAGATCACTTTGTTGTCCGTCCGGCCGTCTGTCTGTCTCAATATAAAGGGTCTTGACATGACAGAGGGCGGCAAAATCGACAAGGCTTGTTATTTAAATTTTACAAATAAATAGGGGAGCGACAAAATTCTGGTCGACCCTATCTGAACAGCTAATAAAATATTTTTTTGACCCAAATTTGCCGCCCCCTAAAATCTGCCGCCATAGGCTTCAGCCTACTCAGCCTAGTGGTAAATCCGGCACTGCGCCGTAGTCGCCGTACTAATCCTTCTTGAACGAAAATGTTGCTTAATTTAGGTACTTGTTGGTAGATATTTTTAGCAATTGGTGGGGTTTGAAGCGTTCGTTTGTTTATTAATTTAAATGTCAGTTAAAATATAATAAAAAATATAGCTAAGTTTGATTATAAAAGGCGCCCAGAAAAAGCCGCAAGCCGGGCGAAGCCGCCCCCCTGCGGCCTGCCGCCCCGGGCCATGGCCCCCTTGGCCCTATGGTAAATACGCCCCTGTTTATGCCACATCGTATTAAATTCAGCGCCATCTGTTAGTTTACCAGGGTACTCTATAGTGTTAGCACATATTTGAAAAAAGTTTGCCCCTCCTTCCTAAGTAGCGCCATACGATTCAGGAGCAAACTTAAGTCAATCGAGTGTTGTGGCTACCCCCCCTTTTAGGGGTTGAAATTTTATAGCCTATAACCTGGCCGGGGATTTTCTCGGCAGATTAATAAAGTTTTCATCAAAATCCGTTCAGCCGTTTTCACGTGATGCGCGTTCAAATAAACAGACAAACAGATAAACAGACAAACAGACAAAAATTCTAAAAACTGTTGGAACGTGTTCTGTTATCAATTCTAAGTATTCCCAGCCAACTTTTTTTCAAATATCTTCCATGTACAGACTTTCGACCCTCTTCAGCTTTATTATAATATGTATAGAAGATTTATTCCAAATGAAGTAATATCTCACCGTAAGCTGTAGCCTGTAAGTGACGCTTTAGGTCGTTAAAACTATCTTTCGAAGCAGAAGCACTCTGGGTTTGTCAATAGTATTTTATACAATCGTGATCTAATGACAGCTTTTTCAACCGAGTACCGCGTTTAGGTCACGAAGCTTATTTAATTTTTCTTAGGTACCTATTCTAATCAAATTTAATGATAAGGGAAACGTAAAAAATATAATTTAAATAGGTAATAGGTACATAACGATATGACACCACTTGACATATAGTATGTCAACTTTTTATACTTACATACATACATACTTAAATAAATACGTACGTACATATAGGCTTCATTATCATATTTTTATTTATATTATAGGATAGTCATTAGTCACATAGTCACATTGGCCTCCTTTGCGTCGCGCAGTGCAGTATTAATACTGAACAGAATTACTATAACTTTATAACGTTATAGATTTTAAATGGTCACTCTAAATGAAAAACTGTAAAAGAAACCTATAACTAATTTTTAAATACCTATTCAGTGATACCCCACTCGACATATTTCGTTAACTTTTTTTTTTTTTTTTTTCAATTTTGGCGTCTGGTTGTCGCCATATTGAATTTTGATTACTGACATGTCTTTAGTGACACACGCAAAAGTAAGACGGTTCGATTGACGTAAGAATTATCAAAATCGGTTCACGCGTTTGGTCTCTGGAGTGCCACATAGGAACAAACATACATACATACATACATACATACATATATAGGCTGATAAACACATTACCCTCCTTTGCGTCGCGCAGTCGGGTAAAAATAGAGCTTAAGCTCCGTGTGTTGTGATTGATCCTTAGAAGCGCCTATAGCCGCGACAGCAGCGGCCTAGCGCCTTACACTTCTGGCAGTGTGACTGCAGATGTTCTTTCTCCATATCACCCTTGTCCAAGCCGTCGGGCTTTTGAAGTGGTCTCTGAAATACCAAATTACGTAATAAGAAGGGAGCAATGAGTAGGGGAGATATGCCTCAGAGTCACGTTAGACCGGGCCGTCTCCGGGCCGGAACTTCCGGCGCATCGTTTCTATGGAAAACATCACGTGATCGCCTGTCATGTCATAGAAAAGTAAGCGTCGGAAGCTCTGACCCGGACACGGCCCGGTCTAACGTGAGTCATCCTTTAAACACCTAAACGGGGCAGAAGGCCTAAATGTTTTTATTTTATTTTATAAACGGATGTCAGTCCATTCGACTATATAAATCGAACTTCGATATCAAGACAAAAGACTGTTTGTATTGTACCTAATAATTATTAAAAAAAAGACGCCTCAGAAATCCTTTTTTCCCTAAAGCTAACTTCAAAACAAACAAACAATTAACACTTATCATTATCAACCTCGTTAATTACGATATATCACCAATTGAAATGAGCTCAAAGTCTCATTGATTAACAATAAGTTAATTGACGTTTTGTTGACGTTGTAATTGTATGATATATATCCTTCTAAGGCTCACCAATACCACCGTACAAAATATTCCTATTCCTCACTAAATGGAGACCTGGGGGCCTAGGCAAGATGCCAATCGCCTGCGCCGTGCGAACGAAACGCATATGTCACACTGATATGTAAAGTGGAGTCCATTTCTGATCAGATCGACCGATTTGATCAGAAATGAAATTGGCGTTAATTTCCAATTTAATCACCTTTTTTAGTATTTTTAGATTTATGCTGATATTATTAGCGCCCTCTAAATTGAAAAAAATGCCCCAAAACGAAAATACCTGGCGTCAAGAATTGGTATTCTCCATTTTATCGGTAATATCGGTCATAATCGGCGGTTGAATTCGGCGAGCCAAATTGGCGTTTGCGTCCGCACGGCCTGATTCGATTCTGGACACGCCTTAAAGGTGATAGAGAGACATTACCTACCGTTTCGTTAGCTGCGCAAGCGATTGGCACCTTGGTCAGGCCAGCACCTCAATCCCTCGGAGCTCGTGCATCTCTAGACATCCGACGGTAAAGGGGCCCACTGATTAACAGTCCGCCGGACGGTTTCGGCCTGTCAGTTAGAACAAAATATTGACAGTTCCGAACAACTGACAGGCCGATACCGTGCGGCGGATTGTTAATCAGTGGGCCCCTTAAGGGTAAATACGGGAGTTGTCTTTCACCAGGCTGTATCTCATGAACCGTGATAGCTAGGCAGTTGAAATTTTCACAGATGATGTAGGTATTTCTGTTGCCGCTATAACAACAAATACTAAAAACAGAATAAAATAGATATTTTAGTGGGGCTCCCATGCAACAAACCTGATTTTTTGCCGTTTTTTTACGTAATGGTACGGAGCCCTTCGTGCGCGAGTCCGACTCCCACTTGGCCGGTTTTTTTGTTCGAAGTTGGACTACACGCTGCCTAATACCTATAAATCGGTGTACACTGCCTCGGAGCTCGTCTCTAGACACAATTTACCTGCTTATGAGGATACACGTTGATGCGGCACGAGGTGCACTCCTGGCCGTAGCCAGCCCAGGAGTTGGCAGACATCCAAGTCCTGCGACACTGGGGGCACGTGTACTCGCCGAAGCATCGTCCGCTGCCCTTGTATGGCGTCTTATCCTAAAATAGATAAAATAAGCTTTTAGATCACACCGAATATTTATTTAATCATATTGCACAAAAGAAAACACGTCATACTTAAGGATCGCTTACGCTACAACGGTTCGGGCTCGGGCCTGGGCGCCTGGCACTTCTTTTTCTATGACAGGTGACGGTTAAATACCCCCCCTCTCCTAAGCAACTAATGGCAGAGAGGAGATTCCTATCTTTCTTATCGAACTTCACCAGGGTTCGACGAATTCGGTTTGACGGCGTGTTGACCAGTATTATATTATTTGGTGGTTATACGCTTTTAAGATTTGGCTTGGCACCGACTTCAAACGTATTAGTTAAACGGGATAATACTTTATTTTATCCTTTTTGAAATCGGCTTTACTTTTTTTCAAGATTAATTGTATGTATGATATAGAAATAGATCTTAAACAAATTCATGTTTGTGCGCTCACAAAAGTAGCGGGCAATGTGACGTTTCTACAAACAAAACCGTCACTTTTCGATCACACGGATCACATAATCCATATCGTTTCTAGATCTATTAATTGACGTATCTTAAAGTTCGAATCGGGCAGTAGGTATACTACTTACAACAACATTGTGGTTATTCATAACGACAATGTTGTAAGTAGTAATAATAAACACTGAAATTCGGTTTGCCTTCGCCAAAACATCCGCTATACTTCTACGAATCGCTTCAGCAAGTACTTATTGTAAAATGTAACGAAGCTTATAGATACCTACTTAAGGTGACAGTCCATTTCCAACCGCAACTGCACTACTGTCAATTTTACTATGGAAATTGACAGTAACAGCGACGCGTTCAGTATCAGTAGTGCAGCTGCGGTCAGACATGGAATGTTACCCTTACTTAATATCTCAGGGCGAATAAAACATTTGAATAGACAAACAAAAAACCTGTTTACATCTATCTTAAAGGCTTATATTCCTAAAATATAGACAAGATAAATGCAATAAATGCGTGCATGGAAGAAGAGGAAACAGCAAAACGCACTGTAAACAGGTAGAAGTATGTATACAGGAACCAATACCTGTAGGGCTACCGCCAATACCGAAAATCGTCAATTGCGGGCATTTTTCTCTGTCACTCTAATTACGCCTTCATTGGAGTAAAAGAGTAAGATCCCCGCAATTTGCGAATTTCGGTTTTCGCGGTAGCCCCTCTGGGGACTCCGTGCACACTGAAGCACAGAAGAAATAATAGTACTACCGTACAGAAAGGACACTTCCTACAAACCCGAAGTTTGACAGCGGTTCAGGGTCGAATCATGATATCCCTTTCTAATATATGGCACTATCCCTTTCGGCTATTTAGGGTTGCCAAAAATCAAGTGATTATCTTATCTGTGGTCGTGCACGCAAAAGGAAGTCAAGTGGTGCCAACCCTAATAATTGCTCGGAGCAATGCTGAGCCGAGTTCGACCGAAGTCAGGAGTGTCTCCCCACTGACTGAAGGAGGCAGTTAGCAACCTGAAGACACTGCTAGGTTTCATGGAGGAGCTGGGGTGGCTATAGTAGTGCTACCTCGTTTTCACGCAAAATAGGCACAATGGTTGTCAATTTGCGGAAAATGCCCAGTACTTATGACTAACTAACTAACTAGACAAGATAAACATAAGATTTTTATACTTATACTGGGCACTATAGTTTCATAGAATATTTCCATACACGGCGGGAAGAAGGTGATAACTCGAGATACAAAAGAAGAATTGAAGAAATTTGAACTTAAAATAGAATTACATGAGGTTACAGGATACAAAACTCTTAAATTTTCATGTAAAATTAAAATAAATTACAAAGAGCCTATAAAAAGAGCCCATTCCATTATATTTTGAATCTTCATTTTGACAAATTAAAATTGCATTTAATCTTTATTCTTTGTTTAAACAGACACAACTGACACAAGTAAAGTTTACAGTTATGCCAACTCACTTTAAATAATAAAATAAAAAATAAAAATCATTTATTTCAGACTAAAGGTCCATACATTGTTAGTGAACATTAAAACCTTATTACTAGTGTTAGTATAACATAAAAATAGACTAAAGTAAAACTAAAAACTAAACAATAACTGCATGCAGTCTCTGCCAACGGCTGAGCATGGGGCCGTTTTCGCGCTCCATAAACACGCTCAGAATGCTGTTGGGGCTACCGCGCAGGCGACGCATCAGTGAAGCGTAATACCTCTTGCGCATTATCGCCGCAAAGCTGTCAATTTGTGCCTCGGCAAACATATACCAGAGGCACTACAAAATCGCGGCAACCCCATCAACACCCGGAACGCGTTATTATATTGCACACGTAGGCCGTTGTATGCCTTCTGCGTATAGTTGGTCCACAGGCTGCATGTGTAGAATGACTGACAGTACGCTTTGAAACGTGTAGTCTTTACTTGTACAGTACATTTCGCGAACCTGCGGGCCAACATGTTGCATCGGACAGCCAACGACCTACGCTCTCGCTCAATATCTATGTCATCACTCAGGTCGTCAGTGACCCAGTGACCCAGGTACTTGAACTTAGTGACAAAGTTTAAAGGGACATCGTAGAGTGCCACTAGCGGTACCGTCGGATAACTTTTTTTACCGGCTTTAAAAATCATCACTTCGCTCTTTTTGACATTATACCTGAGTCCATGGGCCACAGCATAGGACTCGCATATTTTTATCAACCTTCTCATCGAGTCGATTGAAGGGCCGAGCAGCACCATGTCATCAGCGTAACTATAATTGTTGGCGGCGACTCCATCAATGTGACATGCGGCATAGGTACTGCTCAGCTCCTCGATGAGTTGGTTGACATACAAATTAAACAGTTTTGGGGAAGACAACCCACCCTGTCTCACCCCACACATCAAATTATAGTTACTGGAGACTGTGTTACCCCATCTTACAAAATTATTTTGATGTAAATACCAATATTTAAACAGAGCTAATATCACTTCCCTAGGTACACTTGTTTCATTTCGTAACTTGGCCCATAATATATCATATGATACAAGGTCGAATGCCTTTGATAAATCCAGGAACACACCATAAACCGGTGTATTCGTACTAGTGTAGTACTAGACGGTATTCTTGAGGGCCAGGATAACACTCTCTGTGGACAGCCCACGCCGAAAGCCAAATTGGGCGTCATTTAAACTTTACTGTTAATAGATACAGTTAATGTATAAATAATTACTTTTACTACTTAATAATTTAATAATAATTAGTCTAGGCGCGTTTTAACTGGAAGGCTAGAGGATATAAATTAATTATAAAATTGATAAAAGCAGAATTTCGGTCTTAATCTGTGGTCTTCATTTACAGCCCCAATATGCGGTTACCTACATGATCTACGACACTGGATAAAATTTAAAATAACTTGCTTAAATACATATAACAAAGACATATATAACTTCGTATAAGACGTATAAAGTCTAAGGAAAAAACGTGCCTCGGAATTCCAGTAAAAGTCATTCTCGAATAGATGTCGCACACACCTTTAGCCTATCCTCAGCTAGATGGCGTGACGACACCGTTTCATATTTAACAATTTTAACACATAGATATCAGTGAATGAACATGGATCAAAATGATATAAAAATAATAAAATCATTTTTCCATATATATACATTATTTGATAACTTTATGCGTTTTCATTTTGAGTTTTAGCCGTGTGTCGATAGATGGCAGTAAATTTACAGTGACTACAAAATTTACAATGACAGGACCCCTCTATACTATCTATTCTTTTTGCATATAATAATATCTGGGAGACAAAATATAAAAACTTAAAAATGCGCTTTTTCCCAGAGATGAAACCTAGCTAGATCGATTTATCGGTCCGAAAATCCCCATATAGCAAATTTCATCGAAATCGTTAGAGCAGTTTTCGAGATCCCCGAAATATATAAATAAATAAACAAGAATTGCTCGTTTAAAGGTATAAGATATCAAAATATTTACCAAGTCTTTTTGAGGAGCCATGGCTACTAATATTCAAAGAATTCAGTTTAGAGTAATTTTAGAATGTAAAAAACAATCACGACACACACTTCGAATCCCTGGGCTTCAACACAAAAATGACATGCCAAGGGGAGTTAACCGCGCACAGACAATAAAAATACGATGGTTGTCTATGGCACTTAAGCCACGAACAGACGTCCGGATTTTCTTGATTAAGTGGTTCACTCACCTTGCAACAAACATCATGCGATTATTGACATCTCGGCATTTGGCCGGTCGATTGGATTTGTAGAATATATACTGTTATATAGGCCCCGTGCATGAACTATAGGGGGCAGCATAGGAGCCGACAGATTTTTGGCGCGAGGCGTAAATGTGTCGTGTATGCTTCCGATGTAGCCCAAAAGATGGCAGACCCTACTATGCACAAGGAAACGTACCGACTAGAACGGTGGATGGTAGCACTTGCTTTGGCAATGTACATATGCACATATGTTTCCGATCCAGACCACAAGATGGCAGACCCTCCAACGCGCACGGTATAGGCTGCAACATAATAGGGGATATTACTGCAATGTTCTGCCGCCAGAGTGCAGCACTACCGACTCAGTAAATTCATAGACTAACTTATACATACTGTGCCTTAAACTGTTTTTTGACAAGTTTTTACAGACAATAAAATATGACATTGATGCATCAAGGCGGTTTGTTAACAAGGGCCTACCGGGAAACACGAAAATCGAAATTTAGTTATCTGCCTCTGTATCGCTCGAATATGCAAGAGTGATAGAGAGATTAGATAACGAAATTTCGATTTTCTTGGTTCACGGTAGGCCATGTGTCAATGTGGTTTGTTTACTGTATGTGCCACAAAGGTGCCACCTATAGTTGAATTATCGAGAAGATGGAATTGCATTTGTAGTGGTTGTATGCTGATAGTACAAGAAAATAGAAAATTCAAATATAGAATGCCTGTAAACAAACAATACTACTACATATGCAATTCCACGCTCTCGATTATTTATTTATTTATCGTATGGCTTCGTTACATGTCACTGGATTCAAAAATTTATTAAGCATGCTAACAACTTATAATTAAAATTTCGCCCTACTCAGGTAAGCAGCCGCTTCTTCAGCCAGGATATTGAAGTCATTCACATTGCCCATATATTTTGTGAGGGGACATTCCAGCACTATGTGTTCGATGGTCTGGTCTGGGTGTCCACACTCGCAGGCAGGAGAGGCGCTCCAACCCCATTTGTGCCAGTGGTGTGCACAGTTACCAATTCCGGTTCTGAAGCGATTAAGGGCGGACCATACGCGGCGGGGCTCTTTGAAGCCGATAGGAGGTGTTTGAGGTGTGAGATGGACGAGAGGGCTTATTTGGTCCATATGGTGCTCCCATTCTGCTTGCCACGCCTCCACCAAACTCCAAGTGGTTTGTTGATTGGGCATCTGTAGAGCAGGAGGGTTTCTGGACTTCAGCCTTTGATTAGTCATCTCGTTGAGGTCTCGGTGGATGGGAAGGTTAGAGCACCTGAGCGTTTTGATGGCTTCTCGGTGAAGGCTATTGAAATAAAAATAATAAAATCATTTTTCCATATATATACATTATTTGATAACTTTATGCGTTTTCATTTTGAGTTTTAGCCGTGTGTCGATAGATGGCAGTAAATTTACAGTGACTACAAAATTTACAATGACAGGACCCCTCTATACTATCTATTCTTTTTGCATATAATAATATCTGGGAGACAAAATATAAAAACTTAAAAATGCGCTTTTTCCCAGAGATGAAACCTAGCTAGATCGATTTATCGGTCCGAAAATCCCCATATAGCAAATTTCATCGAAATCGTTAGAGCAGTTTTCGAGATCCCCGAAATATATAAATAAATAAACAAGAATTGCTCGTTTAAAGGTATAAGATATCAAAATATTTACCAAGTCTTTTTGAGGAGCCATGGCTACTAATATTCAAAGAATTCAGTTTAGAGTAATTTTAGAATGTAAAAAACAATCACGACACACACTTCGAATCCCTGGGCTTCAACACAAAAATGACATGCCAAGGGGAGTTAACCGCGCACAGACAATAAAAATACGATGGTTGTCTATGGCACTTAAGCCACGAACAGACGTCCGGATTTTCTTGATTAAGTGGTTCACTCACCTTGCAACAAACATCATGCGATTATTGACATCTCGGCATTTGGCCGGTCGATTGGATTTGTAGAATATATACTGTTATATAGGCCCCGTGCATGAACTATAGGGGGCAGCATAGGAGCCGACAGATTTTTGGCGCGAGGCGTAAATGTGTCGTGTATGCTTCCGATGTAGCCCAAAAGATGGCAGACCCTACTATGCACAAGGAAACGTACCGACTAGAACGGTGGATGGTAGCACTTGCTTTGGCAATGTACATATGCACATATGTTTCCGATCCAGACCACAAGATGGCAGACCCTCCAACGCGCACGGTATAGGCTGCAACATAATAGGGGATATTACTGCAATGTTCTGCCGCCAGAGTGCAGCACTACCGACTCAGTAAATTCATAGACTAACTTATACATACTGTGCCTTAAACTGTTTTTTGACAAGTTTTTACAGACAATAAAATATGACATTGATGCATCAAGGCGGTTTGTTAACAAGGGCCTACCGGGAAACACGAAAATCGAAATTTAGTTATCTGCCTCTGTATCGCTCGAATATGCAAGAGTGATAGAGAGATTAGATAACGAAATTTCGATTTTCTTGGTTCACGGTAGGCCATGTGTCAATGTGGTTTGTTTACTGTATGTGCCACAAAGGTGCCACCTATAGTTGAATTATCGAGAAGATGGAATTGCATTTGTAGTGGTTGTATGCTGATAGTACAAGAAAATAGAAAATTCAAATATAGAATGCCTGTAAACAAACAATACTACTACATATGCAATTTCCCCCCCCAACGCTCTCGATGATTCAACTATACGCAGAGCTTTGCCTAATATTCCCTATTAACAAATTAAAACAAAATTATGTTTTTTTTTCTCCCATCATGGACACCATCAGACAGAAATTAATAAAACTTCAAACTAAGCAGCTCGTGTTTGTTAGGGTTCCGTACCTCAAAAGGAAAAAACGGAACCCTTATAGGATCACTCGTGCGTCTGTCTGTCTGTCTGTCTGTCTGTCTGTCTGTCTGTCTGTCTGTCCGTCTGTCACAGCCGATTTTCTCCGGAACTACTGGACCAATCAAGTTGAAATTTGGTACACATATGTAACTTTGTGACCCGAATACGGACATGTAACGTAAACAAATGAATTTTAAACATGGGGGCCACTTTTGGGGGGTAAATGAAAAAATGAAAAAAAAAATTTTTTCAAACTATATCATGTTTCATATCAAATGAAAGAGCTTATTGTAAGGATTTCAAATAATTTTTTTTTATAATTTTCGAATCAACAGTTTAGAAGTTATTCAAGAAAATAGGCAAAAAATGACCATTCCCCCCCCCCTTATCTCCGAAACTACAAGGTCTAAAATTTTGAAAAAAATACATAAAATAGGTCTATACCTATAGATGACAGGAAAAGCTATTAGAAATGTACAGTCAAGCGTGAGTCGGACTTAATTACAGTTTTTAATCCGACCCCTACGGATTTTTTAAAGAGATTTCACTCACGTTTCACATAAAAAATACATTGTTAACAGTGCCGGATTACTTAGAGTAGTAGTTTTCTTAGAGTAATTGGTGATAATTTTCTGATAAGATAATCATTTTAAATATTTAACGGTCTTACCTACTTACGAGTAATTGTAAGGTCAAATTAAAAATAATGTATAAAAAAAATGTTAAATTGAGAGCTAGCTTAAAGTTTTTTGTACTCGTCGACTTTAATGGTTGAATTAATAAAGACTTTGTAACCAATAAGCAAAACAAGCACGTGCTTAGGGCCCCACGTTCAGGAGGGGCACCAAAATGCCAGGTTGAAAAAGGTGAACAAATTTTAAAATTAGGGACAGACACATCGTTTTTACCACACGATTTTTTTTAGCTGTCCAAAAGCTAATTTGCAAAAATAATGGCGCGTAATTCTTTGGGAAACAATCGGTAGCAGTAGAAGAGTCGTGATTACATGCATAGATTCGATTTCAACCCACTCTTTTGCGGTTCGGCGTTAGGTCTTATGCGAGGCCTTCTGCCTTAATTACACTTGGGCGTGGATCCAAATCCAAGCTTTCCTCTTTCGCAGCTAGGCCTACTGCCTTTCTCACACTTCGCCAATTCAATTCCAAGCTCTGCTTTCTTGCATATTTTATGCATGAAAACAACCTCGAATATCGAAGCCTAAGAAATATCGAGCCCTATGCGAAGCTAGGCTGATAGAAAACTGTCCCATCCCTTCTCTGTTTGAAATCCTGGATTCGCGCCTGGTTGGGACTAAAAGTAAAATTGCGTTTGTATATCGAATAAGGTATGATAAAAGTGACATTCGGGTGGCGACTGCAGCAACATTACTCTGTTGCAACGTTACTGCTGCAGTACTGTCAACTTCCGTGATAAAATGATGTGACTGATTTCCATACTAAAAGTAAAAATTTACAACTGTCTATCATATTGCGTTTTTATATCGAAAAATTGCGACTGCAACAGCATTAGGTACTCTGTTGCAACATTACTGCTGCGGCACTGTCAATTTTAGTGATAAAATGATGTGACTGATTTCCAATCTCAGCTGTAACGCGGCAATGAACTTCTCTCAATTTACCAAAAAATCAATGTAATCTTGATGACCCGAGGGAGAGGGGGCACCTAGAAATCCTTAGGGCATCAACATATCTTAATCCGGCACTGATTGTTAAAAATTGTGTAATATACGGAACCCTTGGAACGCGAGTCCGACTCGCACTTGGCCGGTTTTTTTTCAGTTTGGCGAACTATCAAGTTATACTTCGTTTTTTTTAGCATTAGAAAAAAGGCAAACAATCTTGATGTGTCTTTTTATTGAAAAACACTTTTGAAAATTAAGTCCCGGCAAATATGTAATATTTAATTATGAATCATATACGATTATTTAAATTCTTTTGCTTTCATGAGTAATAGTTACCTACTGTTTTTTTAAAGATCGCGTAGGTAGTCTTTTTGTAATGCTAAAAAAACGAACTATAGTGCATAATGACTTCGATCTTGGACTATAGGTAAAGTCGAAAACTATAAGCTATAAGTAAAGTAGTCCATCTAAGCTAACTGTGCACAGAAACAGTGTGTGGCAGTTCCACTATAAACCATGGACATATATATTACTTTGGAAATCATTGCTATAAACAGTAATAGTTTCATAGTAATTTGTCGTTTAGGTTTCTACCCTTCCCCAATACATCTTTGCCTTCCCCACTTTATAGCTTGCCAAATCGATTCTGATCGACCCTACCGCGAAACACTGAAATTGAAATTAGGTACCTACGTTATCTGCCTCTCTATCGCTCGAATACGCAAGAGTGATAGAGAGGCAGATAACTACATTTCGATTTTCGTGTTTCGCGGTAGGCCACCTGAGAAGTCTTAGTTCTCTTGGTCTGACTCTGTAGGGGAACTCTTCATTTTATAAACAAGGAAAAGTATTGTTTTAATGGTCGATGACGTGCCTAGTGTGAAGTTATTCCCCTTTTTATGCTAATATTATTCAGCTCGTGCGCGTTCACGTTCTACACGTTAAGAACTTAACGTTACGTCACGTAAATAACGTATACATGAATCTAGGATACAAGTGGATCTGGCATGAGAGGTGGGGGAAATGACCGAACGGGATAGTCTTATGTATCTTTCAGTAGGAGTAGCAGCGAAAGCGCTATTATTGTTTGTCCTTGTCACAGTCTCACATATTTTTTGTTCCCCACCGTAAATTTTATATGGATTATGGTGGGCAACAAATAAATTCGATCAATCATAGTGTCGCATTGCGTATGTTTTGTCCCCCACGGAGGCACGCGTATACCTCTTCTATAGGATCCTACCTTCTATGAACGTATGAGTCGCTTAACTTCGAACCCGGGTAAATCCATCTGTCAGATTATGCGATTTTGGTATTAAGAAAAGGTAATAGGGTAGATATTTGCTGAGAGGGTCGAATGGATTTACCCGAGTTTGAAGTTAAGCGACACGTATATAAACTCAGGACTATAACCGCGAAAATCGAAGTTCGCAAATTGCGGGCATCTTTCTCTATCACTCTAATTACGCCTTCATTGGAGTAAAAGAGAAAGATCCCCGCTATTTGCGATTTTCGGTTTTCGCGGTAGCCCCCCTGAGGGCCTACTGCGAACCACGTTCAAAGTGTTGCCTCTCTGTCGCACTTTTAAATTCGTACTTAAGTGTGACAGGGAGGCAACACGTCGAACGTGATTAGCGGTAGACCCTCTGTTGTTGAGTAAACTCTAAAACGGGTTATCCGTTCATGTTCGCTAAGATAGTTTTCGTTGAAAGGATTTACTAAGATTTACTTTAAATTTTTTTCCTAGAAGTCTGTACGGAAAGAGAAGAGTCGTGGGATTTGAGGGCGCGCCAGTGCTATTTTATGGTTTTTGCTATGCTGACAACACTGGCCACGTGGTTATAGTACGACACTAAACACTATACTTGAATCCCTTTTGTTCCGGTTTTTTACCACGGCTTACTAAACGGAGCCTGGTGGTGGTGTCGGCTCGTCAACTCAATCCTCTGATTTAGCGCAGGCACTAGTTTTCTTTTTAAAACACACTTGTTTTATGTCTCAGATACTAAAAAGTGACAGTGCGATTGACAAAACTGCTAAAACTAGTTAAGAATCTTTCCAATACAACTGTAATTTTAGTACCAAACAAAATAGAGTTTCATTTATGTACTGCCTAATCTGTGCAGGCCAACATTTATTTTAATACAAAACCGGGTAGATCGGGTAGAAGTTGGGCAATAGAACAGTAATTTTACTATCTGGGATATATTTCACCCATTGTACACTTGACTTGTAATGTATGTGTACATTATTAATATAAATATGAATATGAATAAAAATAGTGCATAAGTAGGTAGGCCTTATCGGGATAAGGTTCTCTCATCTCACGATATTTTACTTCGCCCAGAAAGTCACTGCTAAATATGACATTTAATTTCGTAACTAACAGCACCTAGTAAACGAACTTACAAATAAAGAAATATTTTATTAGATAAAGTTTTATACTTTGTAATCGAAGTCTGAATTAAAATATTCAATGTCACTTATGTTTGAGCTAGCTTCGGAACAACCAGGGACACTCATAGAACTATCTTCATCTGAACTGGATGTGCTTGAATCCGGCACGTAGATTACGAATTCTTGCATATCACCTCTTAGCGGTCTTTTATTCGAGATACCGTAGGTACTTTTACACAATCCTGAAAAATAAATCCATATAAATATGCATAAAATGGCAAGTATCGAGACTATTTGTCAGTTATTTTAAAGATCATGAATGACCTGCATATTTATGAAAATTAATATATTTTGAATGAATATACTTACCGATTATGTACCGGAGAAAAGTTACTTAGAGGGCTTATTAAATAGGTAATTATTTAATATTAAATACAACATCAATACCCGTGAATAGCGGAAACACGTTCCGCGACTTTTTGTAAGTAATTCGATAGTCGGCTTTTAGCCGTTTTCTTCCCGCTGACAAAACCGAACAATGTTAAATATAATTTTCCTTGTGGTTTCATGTAACATATTATTGTAAAATATTTTATACATAAAACTTGCGGTTTTTGTTAATAAAAATATACAATGACAGAAGTTTGTTTACTTTTTACAAGACAGGTGTCAAAGGTTTGATTGCCATATAAAATTTAAAAAAAATGTTACTTCCCGTTTCTGCCAGGACTCTTCTCTTTCCGCACAGACTCTACTTCTTTTGACACATTTTAATATATATTTAATGTGTAATAAGACTTATATGCCCATGCAAATGAACGGTCAGTACAGTAGTGAGCTAAGCCGAGGACTGACAGACAGACATACGGACATGATGTCAAATCTGTAAGAGTTCCTGGTTGTCTACGGAATCCTAAAATGCTTAAGTCAGTTGCCTTTCAACACGCATTCCTGTTTATTTCTTCATACAGAGCCAAGAAAATATTCTTTTTAAGTTTATTTTTCCTTAGCGGCATCCAAACAATCCTGAACAAACATATACCTACGTCGCAGTTTTAATCATTATATTTTTATTAAGATTTATTTTCTTTCCTTAGCAACATCCAACAAACACCTGACCAAATATCGCATCACAATGGAGACCAGAAATATTGCAAACGCATCCGCAACCGCGGAACTTCCGCATTATTTTAAAAATCCGCATCCGCATAAAATCGATGCGGAGCTTATGCGGATGCGGATGTCGAACAAGTCGGTACAAAGAACGTCTTAGTGGCGGCGTAAGTGCTAGGTAATTTCGTCATTACCTATAGTTCGTTTTTTTAGCATTAGAAAGTACTTGAAAGAAGGTAAGCGATCTTGACATGTCTTTTAATTGAAAAACGCTTTTTAAAAATCAGTAACTATTACTTATGAAAGCAGAAGAATATAAATGATCGTATTAGATTCATAATTGTTACATATTTGCCGTAACTTATTTTTAAAATGTGTTTTTCAATTAAAAGACACATCAAGATTGTTTACCTTATTTATAATGCTAAAAAAAACGAACTATATAACAAAATCTTCTAGATCTAGAAAAGTCGGCCAAGTTACTGTTTATTACATACAACGCACCTATATACTTGTTCAAATATGCTTGCGCATCCGCGGATGTCAAAAAATCTGCATCCGCAACATCCCTGATGGAGACAGACGGAATTAAACTATAAATAGGTATCTATAGGTAGCAATTAATTATATTTTTTTTTAAGTTTTATTTTTCTTTCCTTAGCAACGTCCAACAAACACCTGACCAAACATCGGAAGACAATGGAGACGGACACGGAATATCACTAAACAAACTATAAAAACTCGCATAATCTGCCTACAGAAAACATTCGCAGTCGACCTACCCAACACACCGGTAGTCAAAAATAAATATACCCACAACATGAAATATATCTGTGTGTTGATGTGTTCTCTGGTGGCTGTGGTCTGGGTTGCTGGGCAAGGGGTTCCGACAAGTAAGTTATTAATTTAAATAAATTATTTTTACTTGTAATAAGGATGACTCACGCTAGACCGGGCCGGGCCGGAGCTTCCGGCGCTTCGTTTTCTATGGAAAGCACCACGTCATCACCGATCAGCAGTCATAGAAAATCGGTAGCCCGACTCTGTCCTCTCTCTACGATGGTTCTTTATATGTAGGGAATTGTGAATAATGCAAGAGTAAACAATCAATTGCCTTCCTTACAAGTTAAGGATGACTCACGTTATAACAAGCCGTGTCCGGGCCGTAGCTTCCCGCGCTTACTTTTCTATGACATATATGACAGCTAGGTGATCACGTGATGCTTTCCATAGAAAACGATGCGCGGGAAACTCCGGCCCGGACTAACGTGAGTCATCCTTTATTGTTTAAACGAACAACACGAAAAACAAACGTCCCTTTTCCTTAAAACAACTTCAAACAACGCATATCCTACGTCCGAATGTGTCAAATTCTATTGCTTGACCCATCAGCATACATTTACTAAGAAAATTTAAATCAAAACTTTTTTCCAGAGCCATGCCCCCAAGGCGAGCATTCAGTCCTCTACTGTCCACGCAAAGCCGAACCGGACTGCAGCAACCGTCAAGTGCACGACTTAGGTCGCCCGGCCGCGTGTGGCATCCCCGACTGCTTCTGCAATGTTCCTACTGTCAGAAACTTGGCCACTGGCAAGTGCGTACTTCCTGCTGACTGCCCGAAAAATGTGCCTCAGTAGTGTCTACTGCCTTTATGATGTGGAAATAAATAATGAAGTTGCCTATATTAGTATGTTTTTTTATATCCCTACTTTAAGCGATCAAAATACATACATGACGAACAGTATTTAACGTTCAAATTCAAATGCTAGAAAATATACGGCAAACCAAATATTTTAAGTGTGCAGACTGGGACATACCTTAAGTTACAATAGTTAGGTACACCAGAAAATGACACTAATATTACCTAAGTATCCTGTCGACACGGCTGGTCGACGCTTCGGGAGACCATAGGGCTGGCGCTTACCTCTCCCAGCGCATATCGCTGGCAATACAGAGAGGTAACGCAGCCAGCGTTATGGGCTCAATGCCGCAGGCGGAGGTTCTAGAAGGGGTATTCTCTTTATAAGTAACATCTTTTTATTTTTATATATTTTATTAGTATAATTTAGTTTTTATATAATATTATAAGTATTAGTTAAATTTTTAAGTAGGTTTATTTTAATTTTAGTTTAGTTTTTAAATCTTTAATTCATAGTTAATTTTAATGTTGTTTTTTTTATTACTTAAGACTGAATGTAATTAAATCTATTAGACATATTTTAGACATCACCAAGATACGATAACCATATGTTTAAAGTATACTTAGATTATTTCAATTATTAGCCTCACTAGTGGTAGTAGTGGTCCATAAAACGACACGGGTGATGGACTTGACACGACGTTGTTAGTTTATCTTGGAAATGTTCGTCTATTATTATATCCAATGGATAAGATGATTATTATAATTAATACCTATAGCAATTTACATTTTCCCGATTACCGGAACCTAATCTAGTTGGACAGACAGACAGACAGATATGGCGAAACTACTTATAAGGGTTTCTAGGTGACTACGAAACCCTAAAAACCGGAAAATAATTCAATTATTTATGTAAACGTGTTAATTTGGGTTCCGTCACAGAATAAGTAATAGTACTACCGTACAGAAAGGACACTTCCTACAAAACCGAAGTTTGACAGCGATTCGGGTCGAATCATGATATCCCTTTCTAACTTGTGGCACTATCCCTTTCGGCTATTTAGGGTTGTCAAAATTCAAGTCATTATCTTATCTGTGGTCGTGCACGCAAAGGGACGTCAAGTTGTGTCAACCCTAATAATTACTCGGAGCAATGCTGAGCCGAACGGAGCCGAGTTTGCCCGAAGTCAGGAGTGTCTCCCCACTGGTTCCGTAGCTCAAAAGGAAAAAAACGGAACCCTTATAGGATCACTTTGTTGTCCGTCTGTCTGTCCAACAAGACCCTTTATCTCGGGAACACGAGGAGGTACCGAGTTGAAATTATAATCAGTCATTGAAGCTATAAAAACATCAGACTTCTAAGTTGATATAAAATAAAAGAAACGGCCGTTATTATGCCTTATGCCACTAGTGCCTACGCCAATTCTCGAGATTAGTTGTCAACCATGAGCCGTGGCAAAATGCCGGGATAACGCGAGGAAGATGATGGCAGTTTATGCCGCAAACATAGTAGACTCGCTCTATTAAACTCGCTGCAGAGTTAGCTTAGACTGATTCTAAAAGTGATCAAGTACATAGATACTCTGTCCTTGACCGAGGGTTATTTGATGGTCGATAATGACGATAATACAATCTGAGTAGAGGATCTGGTTGACGTAACTGGTGACCGAAGAGCTGGCGGCTACCTCGCAGTCTCGCACAACGTATCAGCATTGCGATACAGCGAGGAAATGTCGCCAGCATCCTTGGTACAATGCCTCAAGGGCCTATTTTAGATTTAAGCTAGTTATTTATTGTGTATATACATACCTTGTTTGTAAATAAATGATTTTAATCTGGGAATTATTTATTGTTATGACGTATGTAAATGTGGAAAACGTTCACGACTGGTTATTCCTTTTTCTTTTTTCCCGTTTATAATTGCTTTTCTATTAGATAAGGATTAGCAAGTGTCACCTTGTGTTGACCCCTAGTGCGTGTTCGCATTATACATCTTACTCGTTGCTAGAACGTGTCGGGTCCGGGCCGAGGAAAGATTACTCTGGGGGAAAATTTTAATTGACAAATTTTAGAAATTCTCGTAGCCTAAAATCCAGCTCGCTTTGCTCGCCGAACCTCATTAAACCTGTACCTAACAATCCAATTGAACATGTATTCATTCAAAAAATAAACTCGCTGAATCAGATGAAGAACACGGTATTTGACAGCATACCTACAGATTTAAGGATGACTCACGCTAGACCGGGCCGGAGCTTCCGGCGCCTCGTTTTCTATTTGCACCACGTGATCACCGATCAGCCCTCATAGAAAATGACGTGACGGACGCCTCGTCACAGCGTGGATAGGTATACCTAACCAGTCCCAATAAAAAATATACATATATTAGGCTCTAGTCTGTTCCTGTCCGTGTATGACCCTCTTCCAGCAGGAAGACGTCGTATCGGACGCCCCAAGAATCGCTGATGTGACATGGTGGAGGCGGATCTGCGCGAACTTCGAGTCAACAATTGGCGAGAGGTCTCACCGAGAAAAGTGGCGCTGTCTTTTGTCGGAGGCCAAGTCTCATTTTGGGTCGCTGAGCCAACGGAGTGAGTGTGTATGAGTGTGAGTGTATGGTCTAAGAGGTAGCCACGGCAATAGGTATGCAATTTATAGAGCAACGAAATCTCTCTAGTTAGTATGCCATACTATCATTATTAATTAATCCGGGCGCCTGGCAGCTGTCTAGCGATGGGTGTGAGAGTGGATGGGCAACAAAGTGGTTGTAAAATCAATTGAAGGTGTGCAATTTATAGAGCTCTGTGTTTGGTGTGATATAATATGGCACACTAACTAGAAGGATTTCGTTGCTCTATAAATTGCATACCTATATATTGCCGTGGCTAGCTCTCCGGCTAGTATGACTTACATAAAACATTCAGTATGACAATGGACACAAACCGAGAAGCTCAATCTACTATAAAACCAGCACGACTTGCATACAGTGATCATTCTGACCAGTGATCTTAAGTACTTACTACGGAGTTCGGACAGGATAGACAGACAGTCAAACAAGATGAAATATACCTGTGTTCTCCTGTGTGCTCTTCTGGCGGTCTGCGTTAGCGGGAAACAACTTGATCTTGCTGATATCATAAAAAGTAAGTTAACTCATTTACCACATCTTAATACTAAGATAAATCGTATAACTATATTTTTAATACAGTTGCTCACAAAGTGCTACTTTACGTAGCTGTTTAGCGTGCGGAAAGTTGGTTATGTCGAACTAGTGCTTTTTACTTTTCCAATTTTTTTAAATTTATACTTGTTCCAATTCACGACTACTTATTGATGAGTGTTAATATTAGTTTCCTTTAAACGTCGTAATCAGCATAAAAACCTATTGTTAATGTAAGAATATGAAAAATATACATATTTCATATTTTAATACTTACCTCTTCATCATTATAACACGTTTATTTTTTAATATTGAATATTGAAAATTCCGTTCTTAATAAGGTGTCTGAATGGAACGGAATAGCTGCCAAACGCCCATAGATATAATATACTTAAAGATGACGTCTAAGCGAGCTGTCACTGTTACCACTTTTGTTTAGTGTACGATTAACAATGTTTTACTTATTTTTTCGCAACTGTATTAAAAAACGTCGTTCGATACACGTGCGGAAATGTCATTCTTCACTCGTCCCGAGTCTTCCCACTCGCCTGCGGCTCGTGGCAAGATATCTCGGTACTCGTGAAGTAATGACCTACCTTCCGCACTAGCATCGAAATGTACTATTACGAGCAATTCCTTTATATACGAGCAATTCTTGTAAGGTTTACTCGGCTAATTCCGAATGTCGAAAACTGTCGGATAATTCCGAAATTCAGATGAAAATCACCCTTAATTCCATCATAATAAAAGTCTCTTTTCGGAATTATCCGACAGTTTTCGACATTCGGAATTAGCCGAGTAAACCTTACCTATGTATTTATTTATAAGCGTACCTACTGGTAAGCTAAGTGTAGGTACACACACACACACACACACACGCACACAAACACATCACACACACGCACACAAACACATCACACACACACACACACACACACACACACACACACACACACACACACACACACACACACACACTACGGCTCCCATGAGCCGTGGAAAAATGCCGGGACAACGCGAGGAAGATGATGATGGCGCCAACATAGCTTTTTTACCAGTCTCTAGTTTACTTTTTTATGAGATGACAACCTATGCTGAGGCCATATACACCGTGTTTTTTTTTATTTCCGTTAATTTCAAGGGTGCATTCCTGAGCTTTAATCAAGTAACTTTCTCAAAGACACCGATATTCTAATTAACTCCATTTCGGAGATAATCAATAATTTATTTTTTTCCTACAAGGCCTCTACAAGCGTGTACACTTGCCTTAGGACCGGTTTACATATTGATTAGTGTTTAGAAATGACATTGATATGTCACAGATTTCTATTGTTTGGTTGAGTTAAATGTAATGCCCGTGTTACAATAACGCTATATGCTAGATTTAATTACTTTTTAACCTTAAAATGTTTTTTTAAATATATTTTTAAGAAAATTAACTATGCCATTTAGTTCTCTTAAACGTACTTAACCATACCCCGAAGTTAACGGAATTCAATAAAAACACGGTGTATATATAAAAACCTTTAACAGATGCCAACCCCATTATCAGTGACGATTGTAGAGCAGGGATGTTGCGGATGCAGATTTTTTGATATTTAAAGGCTCACATTCGCTGATGCGGATGTCAAGATTAAGTAGGTACCTACTTAAAAAAAATCAAATACATATAAAATTTTTAGTAATTGTTATTTAAAAAATAACGAATCGTTTAGTATTGACCAAGAATATTGTGCGTTATAAACAGTAACTTGGCCGACTTTTCTGGATCTAGACGATTTCGTTATTTACAGGTACCGTAAAACGGGGTGAGTAGGTTTCGCGGGGAGAGGTGGGTTATGAATGGGGAGAGAAGGTTTGAGAGGGGGGTGAGAAGGGATTTTAAGGCTACTGCTACAAAAATAATGTATTTCAATTTAAAATGGAGCGATATGTAATACGCATAATAAAAAAAATCGATCCAACAATCTTCCAAAATCACCTTTGTATGAAAACCCCTCTCACCCCAAATACGAGGCACTACGGGGTGAGGTGGGTTTTCCTCTTTATCGTCAAAGTTATGAAATGGAACTACCCAAAATAAATAAAAACTAAAATACAAACGTCCGGAACAATTATTATATACACCATTCCAGTTTTCATATGTAAAAATAAAATGTTATCGAGGTTTGAATTTCAGTTTTGACCCTACTAACCCCATTTTACGGTAATGAAGAAATTACCTAACACTTACGCCGCCGCTAAGACGTTTCTGTAGTTCTGTACCGACTTGTTCGACATCCGCTTAAGCTCCGCATCGATTTTATGCGGATGCGGATTTTGAAAATAATGGTCGCGGTCGCGGATGCGAATATTCGCAACATCCCTGTGTAGAGCTCTTTACTCTTTTTCGTGGTCGCAACATGTGCAACTTGTAATCTTATTATTAGTGTTTGTACGTACTAAAATCAGCCATATTTTCAGAGGAATGTCCTGCAGGCGAGAGCTCCGTGTACCACTGCCCGCGCATGGAAGAGCCCGACTGCCACACCCCCTACCCGCACGCCTTCAGAGACCTGGCGATACATCCTTGCTTCGAGGCTGACTGCTTCTGCGAGCTGCCGACGGTCAGGGACCGGGGCACTGGCAAGTGTGTGCATCTTTACCAGTGCCCGAAGAATGAGAGGCAGTAGCTCATTGTTACATTTGATATGTACAAATAAAGAAAGTTAGACCTAGTTTGTATTTTTTAACCGCCATTACCCAAGTTTGACTGTTAGAAAAATTAAGAGTATAGGTAGGTAGAATACAGGCTGGCAAAAAAGAGTAGAAATTAAAAAGTGGCAACACTGTAGTGTCATCCCTTTCAAATCAATTTATATAAGAGAACGGGACGACACTAGTGTTGCCACTTTTTAATTTCTACTCTTTTTTGCCATGCTGTACCTAAGTATAATTAACTATTTTGGCTTAACAATCCAAAGAGAATCTAGGCCTCCGAAACGAACCTACCTACCTACCTAGAGTACCTATAAAGAAAGAAAACAGTAAACATGCTAATTACTCATCTACAATGTTTTAATTGACAAAGGACCATATTTTACGAATCCCACTTCAATTGGAGCTTTTTCAATAATTTAGATACGTTTGAAAAGCAGTCTTATTTGTTAGGAAGATTTGTCATGTAGAAATAAAGCAACCTACCTTATATGCTTGTATTGTTCGCCCTACAACTTAAATTTGATCGCTGATAGAAATATGAAACGGATAAGATATGAAACAGGAAAAAAATTAGAATAAACGCTAATTATTTATCTAGAAATTTTGTTGACACAAAATTAGTTTCATATTTTACGAATCTCGCTTGGAGCTTCTTCAATGATTTAGATAGTACCTAGTCCTTGGTTAGGACATAGTTTTAGATAGAACATTCTAGATCCCCCTCTCTACGTCACGGATCTTACTATGAGTTGCCGACGCTCAGAGACCGGAGCACCGGCCAGTCCGTGCAGCGCCCGAGTCCGAAGGATACGTTACACAACTTCCACAGTAGTTTGTTAGTTCCCAATCCAATGTAAGTAGACTTAGACGATGGGTTCGTCCACACATGTCGACGCGGAATCGGCAAAATCCGATAGGAAAAACCTTTATGCCCGCGCAATAAGAGCAATAACAGAAACACAAATAAAATTTTCAACCATTTATTTCTTAAAATAACAACAATACAAATTAGTTTTTCTATTTACACAATGAGTTTTAATAAGTATTTGAATTAATTTGAAGTGGAGTTCCAATAAATAACTCTTACAAATGTGTCAGCACCTCAAATAATTTCAACTACATCTACATCTGAGACAACAAATAATATATGATCACAATATAGGCATTTATATACATTATACACATTATATACTTTTCTTCACATACTAGTAATTACTCCGTTCAAAGCTAGTTGATTTTTACTGTCACAATAAAAATATATTTGTACAAAAACTAGACATATTTATTTATCGTCTCAATATAATATATCTACAGTAGTTATGAGACTTCCCGCCTCCAAAAACATCTACACATTCACACGTCAGGCGCTCAATTAAAATAATTAAAAAATAAATTCACTGTCAAATGAAAATGCATTTATTTGTCATCGACATACGGCCAGATTCAGCATTTTATCCGCTCTTAACCTTTTGAACGCCACAGACGGCAATTGACGTCAACGCAAAATCGTGATAACGACGCCAAAGACGACATCTGACGTTGATCGTTTTTTGATGAAAATCTACTGAAAAACACCCCACTTTTAGGTTGGCATTATTTATTCACAAAACTAAATTTTACCCCCGTGGCGTCAGTAGCACGGCAAATGGATGCGCCGTTTGGCGTTCAAAAGGTTAAACACTGTTTTTATGTATAAGGTAAAAGTCCTAGCAAAGAGAATTTGAAATAGAGGCGGATTGTCAAAGTAAATTATGTAGCCACAGTAAATTTACTGCCATCTTTCGACAGAAGATTAAAACTGTTAGAACGCCATTTGACTTTGATCCTTATTCCACTGATACGTTCAATATTTAAATTAACGCCATCTACTCGACACTAGGCCAAAGGTATGGTGCAATCTTTTGCACCATTCAGCCTACGCTCGAGTAGATGGCGTTAATTTAAATATTTAACAAATTAACACATATCACTCATATCAGTGAAAGAATAAGGATCAAAGTCAAATGGCGTTCTAACTAGTAAATGTACTGTGGCTACATAATTTACCATGACAGTAACTCTCTCTATACACTCTATTCTCTTTGGTCCTAGTGAACGATACGCTAACGCCCAATAGATGACACCCTGCTTTCACCTTTATTAGTAAGAGCGAGATGCACTGCCATGTAAAATACTGTCCTAAATATGTTAGTCTTGAAACTTATTATTATGGCAACTCGCAACAGCGCCTGAAATTTATTGCACTTGTACAAAACAATTTAAATGTATATAATATATATTTATATGCTTACATTATGTTTGTAACAATTTCGTTCTGAAATGCAACTTTTTTTCTCTGGCAGCTTCGGACATTTGTAATAATTGAGTTCACTGGCAAACGTTACGATATTATTTATTACAAATGAAAATATACAAGTCAATATACCTATAGTCAACTCAATTCTGTTTTGGTTAAAAAATAGAGATTTGCTTAAGGCACTCAATATATAAAATTATTATAAACAGCTTCAGGTATCACAATTATGCTACCATATAACATAACATATTCATTTAATGACTACCTATTATTCGGGCTGATAGTTTCTAAAAATAAATTAAAAATTTTTGTCACAATGTATTTTCTAAAATATATATTATCTTGATTGTATAAGTATACAAGGGTTTGTCAAGAAATATACCTATATCGGATTTAACACTTTTTAAAGATTTTTTTAGAAATTGTACTATAAGTGTAAGTTTCTTTTTCTATGACAAATTGACACATAATGGGATTTAAACTGTTGTGAAACATACTAACATTGAATAATTTTACGGTACACGATACCTGGCCGTCGTGAACGCTGCTCGCACTGTTAGTGCTTGAGAAAGGAGACCTACGCTCTCCGAAACATGTCGCACGAGTGACTTAAAACAAGTGAGTCTAAACCGTAAAATTATTCAATGACACAATATGCTCAGAAAAAGCTCCTAATCTCCGACTCTGCACAGATTTTGCTACGAAAAAGTGTGACAATGTCACCATAAACGTAAGTTCTATGAAAATATGGCGTTTATTATGGTACATTCACACTTCGTCGTTACAGAGTTCAGAGGAAAATATAGACAGAATAATTTACACATACAGTTTTTTTTTATCAATTGAAGTTTCACATCAATTAAATTATTTGAGCATAGATTTATTGTGGCACCAAATAAAGCGTCATTAAAATGAGTATAGCCTCCTAGGGCCCAGCCATACAAATGTAAAATGTAAAATTTGCCACAGAAATTTGAACCTACATGATAGGAAAAAGAGTTGATTTTGCGTTGTTCAAAAACTGAACGAAACAAAGCAAAAGCAACTCTGTTCCAATCGAATATGATTTAAATTTCATTGAACTGAATAAGATGTTAGTTTTAATAATTGTAAATTTAATTTAATCTAATGTTATTTATGAATGTTAATAGTAATTTCAAATTTAAATTGTATTTTAATTATGTGTAAGTTGTTTGTTAATTTTAATATTTTATCTTTAATTTAATTGTAATTTTAATTTTATTTCATTTAAAATATGGACTGTCAACTGTCTGAAATAAATTATTTTTATTTTTTATTTATTTATAAGTACTATAGGTAACCCGTACCTTGGGCCTTAGGAGGATAGAATAGTAAACCACCCTACCACCAAACTCATTCAATCATAATTCGTTTAAATATATATAAATCAAAGACTTATTCATTGTAGAACAGTAAGTCTAAGATAAACAGCGTAAGTAGATGGCGCTTTACGGCGCCATATTTTATGGTAACTTGGCTAACTCTTTTGACAACCAGAGGTACCCCGTACGGATCCGTAAAGCGACATCTATGTCAGCAGTCAATTTCGAAGATTTTTTTAGACTTAACTCTTCTACAATAAATAAGTTTTTGGTATAAAATAAAACCTACGTACTCCTCAATATCAACTACTTATTTGCGAATAGTTCAACCATTGATTCATTTTTTTCTTCAAATCTATAGAAATATAGAAAAAGCATTCGGAAATAGAATTGTATATTAACCGTTTTACAGGCATAGTACGATTTATCGACCACATACGCGCCACTTGTATTTCAACTTTAGCATTCCGATTTAAGATTCAAATTAGATTGCACTTTCGGGAAATTTGACTTGTCTTCAAATGAATCATCAAAGCTGGATTAATTGGAATATATTTGGATTTTTCGGGAAAACCTTGAGATTGGTGCGGCCTGGAAAAGGGTTAAATCCATCACAGCGGGTCATAAAGGCATATAAAAAATGATATACTGGGTGATTTAGACAGCGAAATTAATATTTAGGCTATACATATAAAGTATATAAACAAATTTTACTATAAGGACAGAAAACATTGGCAGAAATGTATAAAACAGGCCATATGGTTTTCCACTTTGGATATGGTCCCATAGTAAAAGTTATCCAGCTATATAATCATCTCGGAAAGTGATGATAAACGAACAATAACAACCTGGGGCCGATTGCATAACAAACTACAACTAATATTACAAGCGGAACTCCTTATTTAATAAGTGAAATTAGAAAAGGAATTCCGCTTGTAATATTAGTTGTAGTTTGTTATGCAATCGGCCCCTGTATGTATAATATAGAATAAAGTAATTATAGAATATTATACATGTATAAAATGCTATTAGAGAGAATCAGAGGGAGTTATGCTCTGATGCAAACTTTAGAACTGAAAATGAGAACGCACATACGCGTTTCTGGCAGTAACTTATTTTAATTTGACCGCTGTGTCGGTGGGCATGAGATGTAAATGCTGTTTTAATATTAAGACAACATGGACATAATTAGGAAAAAGGATCCAACCCACGAAATCTGTTAACCCATTGAACGCCACAACGTGCGCGTCGCGTCATTGTAAACCTATTGGGTTGTAGCCGCACACGCTAATGAAATCTTTGCCCATTGGCGGTCAAGGGGTTAATACAAGTTTAACTTTCTGTCAAAAACATGAGGACAAGTTTTATGGTGCCCCCTTTTTGTTAACTATGTCCAAATATCAATCAATCATATGGTATAGTATTTCACTTATGTTGCTTAGGGTGTTTTCCCTGATTAAAAACATTTCCTCAAATATTAACTGGAAGATACCCTTAATAAGGATAAGTTTACCTTAGTACATAAATACAAAAATATATCCCATTCAAATGATTTGAATAAAAAATTAGTCCTTCTTTCCTTGTACAAAATGCTTGTTCAATGCATTAAAAAAATTATGTCAAAAATATCTAATGGGTTTGTTTCTTAGGATATTTCGGATTTTTTAAATGGATTTACAGTTTTTCTATTTCTTCATACAACATCTTTAGATTCTAAACGTAATGGTCAGGTTGCAAGTAGGATTTCTAATATTTTACATACTAATCGTGGCGGTTTTTCGTACAGAAACTACAGTTTGTTTCAAACTGATTCGCTTAAAAGGTCTTTGGTGGTATTCCATCTGTCCAATTTCCTAGTCCAATGTGTATTTGCGTCTCACATTTTGCTTAGTGACAAAGTGAGACGTAATGCACATTGGACCTAGAAATTGGACAGTTGGAATACCATCCTTAGAAATAAATCTCGGTAATACCTAATTAAAAGTGACTTTAAATTATCAATATGTGACGTCCCACGGCAAAAGGTACCTTATGGCGGCTGGCGCTTACGTCGCATAGCGCCGCAATAATATTGGAGCGACGTTAATAATAGCGTAAGCGCCAACCGCCATAAGGTACCTTTACCCGTGGGACGTCACATATTATTTTGATCAATTTTTTGAGAAAAATTCAAATATGCCTACATTCGCGTCGTGCATCGAAAAAAATGTTAGTTAATTGAGTAACAATGGATTTTTAATCTTATTATAACGCTCACATAGTCCATTTACACATATATTTGAGACCTTTAGGGGCAGCCACAGACAAGACATCCTCCAGACTGAGCATAGTAGCTCTACCCCCTCTGCCACGCATACGGTAGTTTTACTCCATTTTCGAGTCGAAAGTGTCTTTGTGCGACGTCCGTGTCTTTGAACGGACCAATCACGACACGGGACCTCGCTTACCTCGTCCCCCGCACCCCCGTATTTTTGGCAGCATCGGCTTCATGAAATAATTGCTCTAAACTCCGTCTAGAGGATTCCTAGTCTATGGGGGCAGCACAGGAGCCCATTGATACAAAGTATCAATGTCAAGTTTATATATTCAATGTACCGAGTTGAAATTATGATCAGTCATTGAAGCTATAAAAACATCAGACTTCTAAGTTGATGTAAAATAAAAGAAACGGCCGTTATTATGCCTTATGCCACTAGTGCCTACGCCAATTCTCGAGATTAGTTGACAACCATGAGCCGTGGCAAAATGCCGGGATAACGCGAGGAAGATGATGGCAGTTTATGCCGCAAACATAGTAGACTCGCTCTATTAAACTCGCTGCAGAGTTAGCTTAGACTGATTTTAAAAGTGATCAAGTACATAGATACTCTGTCCTTGACCGAGGGTTATTTGATGGTCGATAATGACGATAATACAATCTGAGTAGAGTATCTGGTTGACGTAACTGGTGACCGAAGAGCTGGCGGCTACCTCGCAGTCTCGCACAACGTATCAGCATTGCGATACAGCGAGGAAATGTCGCCAGCATCCTTGGTACAATGCCTCAAGGGCCTATTTTAGATTTAAGCTAGTTATTTATTGTGTATATACATACCTTGTTTGTAAATAAATTATTTTAATCTGGGAATTATTTATTGTTATGACGTATGTAAATGTGGAAAACGTTCACGACTGGTTATTCCTTTTTGCTTTAACTCCCGTTTATAATTGCTTCTCTATTAGATAAGGATTAGCAAGTGTCACCTTGTGTTGACCCCTAGTGCGTGTTCGCATTATACATCTTACTCGTTGCTAGAACGTGTCGGGTCCGGGCCGAGGAAAGATTACTCTGGGGGAAAATTTTAAAATAAAATTTTTCGCCGAACCTCATTAAACCTGTACCTAACAATCCAACTGAACATGTATTCATTCAAAAAATAAACTCGCTGAATCAGATGAAGAACACGGTATTTGACAGCATACCTACAGATTTAAGGATGACTCACGCTAGACCGGGCCGGAGCTTCCGGCGCCTCGTTTTCTATTTGCACCACGTGATCACCGATCAGCCCTCATAGAAAATGACGTGACGGACGCCTCGTCACAGCGTGGATAGGTATACCTAACCAGTCCCAATAAAAAATATACATATATTAGGCTCTAGTCTGTTCCTGTCCGTGTATGACCCTCTTCCAGCAGGAAGACGTCGTATCGGACGCCCCAAGAATCGCTGATGTGACATGTGGTGGAGGCGGATCTGCGCGAACTTCGAGTCAACAATTGGCGAGAGGTCTCACCGAGAAAAGTGGCGCAGTCTTTTTGTCGGAGGCCAAGTCTCATTTTGGGTCGCTGAGCCAACGGAGTGAGTGTGTATGAGTGTGAGTGTATGGTCTAAGAGGTAGCCACGGCAATAGGTATGCAATTTATAGAGCAACGAAATCTCTCTAGTTACTTAGTTAGTATGCCATACTATCATTATTAATTAATCCGGGCGCCTGGCAGCTGTCTAGCGATGGGTGTGAGAGTGGATGGGCAACAAAGTGGTTGTAAAATCAATTGAAGGTGTGCAATTTATAGAGCTCTGTGTTTGGTGTGATATAATATGGCACACTAACTAGAAGGATTTCGTTGCTCTATAAATTGCATACCTATATATTGCCGTGGCTAGCTCTCCGGCTAGTATGACTTACATAAAACATTCAGTATGACAATGGACACAAACCGAGAAGCTCAATCTACTATAAAACCAGCACGACTTGCATACAGTGATCATTCTGACCAGTGATCTTAAGTACTTACTACGGAGTTCGGACAGGATAGATAGACAGTCAAACAAGATGAAATATACCTGTGTTCTCCTGTGTGCTCTTCTGGCGGTCTGCGTTAGCGGGAAACAACTTGATCTTGCTGATATCATAAAAAGTAAGTTAACTCATTTACCACATCTTAATACTAAGATAAATCGTATGACTATATTTACGAGCAATTCCTTTATATACGAGCAATTCTTGTACCTATGTATTTATTTATTTATAAGCGTACCTACTGGTAAGCTAAGTGTAGGTACACACACACACACACACACACACGCACACAAACACATCACACACACACACACGCGCGCGCGCACGCGCACACACACACACACACACACACACACACACACACACACACACACACACACACACACTACGGCTCCCATGAGCCGTGGAAAAATGCCGGGACAACGCGAGGAAGATGATGTGGCGCCAACATAGCTTTTTTACCAGTCTCTAGTTTACTTTACTTTATGCTGAGGCCATATACACCGTGTTTTTTTTTATTTCCGTTAATTTCAAGGGTACATTCCTGAGCTTAAATCAAGTAACTTTCTCAAAGACACCGATATTCTAATTAACTCCATTTCGGAGATAATCAATAATTTATTTTTTTCCTACAAGGCGTGTACACTTGCCTTAGGGCCGGTTTACATATTGATTAGTGTTTAGAAATGACATTGATATGTCGATTTCTATTATTTGGTTGAGTTAAATGTAATGCCCGTGTTACAATAACGCTATATGCTAGATTTAATTACTTTTTAACCTTAAAATGTTTTATTAAATATATTTTTTTTGAAACTCAACTATGCCATTTAGTTCTCTTAAACGTACTTAACCATACCCCGAAGTTAACGGAATTCAATAAAAACACGGTGTATATATAAAAACCTTTAACAGATGCCAACCCCATTATCAGTGACGATTGTGGAGCAGGGATGTTGCGGATTCAGATTTTTTGACATCCGCGGATGCGGATGCGGATATTTAAAGGCTCACATTCGCTGATGCGGATGTCAAGATTAAGTAGGTACCTACTTAAAAAAAATCAAATACATATAAAATTTTTAGTAATTAATTGTTATTTAAAAAATAACGAATCGATTAGTATTGAGCAAGAATATTGTGCGTTATAAACAGTAACTTAATTGGCCGACTTTTCTGGATCTAGACGATTTCGTTATTTATAGGTACCGTAAAACGGGGTGAGTAGGTTTCGCGGGGAGAGGTGGGTTATAAATGGGGAGAGAATGTTTGAGAGGGAGGTGAGAAGGGATTTTAAGGCTACTGCTACAAAAATAATGTATTCCAATTTAAAATGGAGCTATATGTAATACGCATAATAAAAAAAATCGATCCAACAATCTTCCAAAATCACCTTTGTATGAAAACCCCTCTCACCCCAAATACGAGGCACTACGGGGTGAGGTGGGTTTTCCTCTTTATCGTCAAAGTTATGAAATGGAACTACCCAAAATAAATAAAAACTAAAATACAAACGTCCGGAACAATTATTATATACACCATTCCAGTTTTCATATGTAAAAATAAAATGTTATCGAGGTTTGAATTTCAGTTTTGACCCTACTAACCCCATTTTACGGTAATGAAGAAATTACCTAACACTTACGCCGCCGCTAAGACGTTTCTGTAGTTCTGTACCGACTTGTTCGACATCCGCTTAAGCTCCGCATCGATTTTATGCGGATGCGGATTTTGAAAATAATGGTCGCGGTCGCGGATGCGAATATTCGCAACATCCCTGTGTAGAGCTCTTTACTCTTTTTCGTGGTCGCAACATGTGCAACTTGTAATCTTATTATTAGTGTTTGTACGTACTAAAATCAGCCATATTTTCAGAGGAATGTCCTGCAGGCGAGAGCTCCGTGTACCACTGCCCGCGCATGGAAGAGCCCGACTGCCACACCCCCTACCCGCACGCCTTCAGAGACCTGGCGATACATCCTTGCTTCGAGGCTGACTGCTTCTGCGAGCTGCCGACGGTCAGGGACCGCGGCACTGGCAAGTGTGTGCATCTTTACCAGTGCCCGAAGAATGAGAGGCAGTAGCTCATTGTTACATTTGATATGTACAAATAAAGAAAGTTAGACCTAGTTTGTATTTTTTAACCGCCATTACCCAAGTTTGACTGTTAGAAAAATTAAGAGTATAGGTAGGTAGAATACAGGCTGGCAAAAAAGAGTAGAAATTAAAAAGTGGCAACACTGTAGTGTCATCCCTTTCAAATCAATTTATATAAGAGAACGGGACGACACTAGTGTTGCCACTTTTTAATTTCTACTCTTTTTTGCCATGCTGTACCTAAGTATAATTAACTATTTTGGCTTAACAATCCAAAGAGAATCTAGGCCTCCGAAACGAACCTACCTACCTACCTAGAGTACCTATAAAGAAAGAAAACAGTAAACATGCTAATTACTCATCTACAATGTTTTAATTGACAAAGGACCATATTTTACGAATCCCACTTCAATTGGAGCTTTATCAATAATTTAGATACGTTTGAAAAGCAGTCTTATTTGTTAGGAAGATTTGTCATGTAGAAATAAAGCAACCTACCTTATATGCTTGTATTGTTCGCCCTACAACTTAAATTTGATCGCTGATAGAAATATGAAACGGATAAGATATGAAACAGGAAAAAAATTAGAATAAACGCTAATTATTTATCTAGAAATTTTGTTGACACAAAATTAGTTTCATATTTTACGAATCTCGCTTGGAGCTTCTTCAACGATTTAGATAGTACCTAGTCCTTGGTTAGGACATAGTTTTAGATAGAACATTCTAGATCCCCCCCTCTACGTCACGGATCTTACTATGAGTTGCCGACGCTCAGAGACCGGAGCACCGGCCAGTCCGTGCAGCGCCCGAGTCCGAAGGATACGTTACACAACTTCCACAGTAGTTTGTTAGTTCCCAATCCAATGTAAGTAGACTTAGACGATAAGGGTTCGTCCACACATGTCGACGCGGAATCGGCAAAATCCGATAGGAAAAAGCTTTATGCCCGCGCAATAAGAGCGAAAATGTCGTCGTTCGGCTCGGCTCGCGACGGCTGATAACCGGTAACTATTAATACATGTTAAAACTAACACTAGATCAATAACAGAAACACAACTAAAAATTTCAACCATTTATTTCTTAAAATAACAACAATACAAATTAGTTTTTCTATTTACACAATGAGTTTTAATAAGTATTTGAATTAATTTGAAGTGGAGTTCCAATAAATAACTCTTACAAATGTGTCAGCACCTCAAATAATTTCAACTACATCTACATCTGAGACAACAAATAATATATGATCACAATATAGGCATTTATATACATTATACACATTATACACATTATATACTTTTCTTCACATACTAGTAATTACTCCGTTCAAAGCTAGTTGATTTTTACTGTCACAATAAAAATATATTTGTACAAAAACTAGACATATTTATTTATCGTCTCAATATAATATATCTACAGTAGTTATGAGACTTCTCGCCTCCAAAAACATCTACACATTCACACGTCAGGCGCTCAATTAAAATAATTAAAAAATAAATTCACTGTCAAATGAAAATGCATTTATTTGTCATCGACATGAAATAAATATACGGCCAGATTCAGCATTTTATCCGCTCTTAACCTTTTGAACGCCACTGACGGCAATTGACGTCAACGCAAAATCGTGACGACGACGCCAAAGACGGCATTTGACGTTGATCGTTTTTTGATGAAAATCTACTGAAAAACACCCCACTTTTAGGTTGGCATTATTTATTCACAAAACTAAATTTTACCCCCGTGGCGTCAGTAGCACGGCAAATGGATGCGCCGTTTGGCGTTCAAAAGGTTAAACACTGTTTTTATACATAAGGTAAAAGTCCTAGCAAAGAGAATTTGAAATAGAGGCGGATTGTCAAAGTAAATTATGTAGCCACAGTAATTTTACTGCCATCTTTCGACAGAAGATTAAAACTGTTAGAACGCCATTTGACTTTGATCCTTATTCCACTGATACGTTAAATATTTAAATTAACGCCATCTACTCGACACTAGGCCAAAGGTATGGTGCAATCTTTTCGACCGATGCATGGCACCATTCAGCCTACGCTCGAGTAGATGGCGTTAATTTAAATATTTAACAAATTAACACATATCACTCATATCAGTGAAAGAATAAGGATCAAAGTCAAATGGCGTTCTAACTAGTAAATGTACTGTGGCTACATAATTTACCATGACAGTAACTCTCTCTATACACTCTATTCTCTTTGGTCCTAGTGAACGATACGCTAACGCCCAATAGATGACACCCTTCTTTCACCTTTATTAGTAAGAGCGAGATGCACTGCCATGTAAAATACTGTCCTAAATATGTTAGTCTTGAAACTTATTATTATGGCAACTCGCAACAGCGCCTGAAATTTATTGCACTTGTACAAAACAATTTAAATGTATATAATATATATTTATATGCTTACATTATGTTTGTAACAATTTCATTCTGAAATGCAACTTTTTTTCTCTGGCAGCTTCGGACATTTGTAATAATTGAGTTCACTGGCAAACGTTACGATATTATTTATTACAAATGAAAATATACAAGTCAATATACCTATAGTCAACTCAATTCTGTTTTGGTTAAAAAATAGAGATTTGCTTAAGGCACTCAATATATAAAATTATTATAAACAGCTTCAGGTATCACAATTATGCTACCATATAACATAACATATTCATTTAATGACTACCTATTATTCGGGCTGATAGTTTCTAAAAATAAATTTAAATTTTTTGTCACAATGTATTTTCTAAAATATATATTATCTTGATTGTATAAGTATACAAGGGTTTGTCAAGAAATATACCTATATCGGATTTAACACTTTTTAAAGATTTTTTAGAAATTGTACTATAAGTGTAAGTTTCTTTTTCTATGACAAATTGAGACAATATGGGATTTAAACTGTTGTGAAACATACTAACATTGAATAATTTTACGGTACACGATACCTGGCCGTCGTGAACGCTGCTCGCACTGTTAGTGCTTGAGAAAGGAGACCTACGCTCTCCGAAACATGTCGCACGAGTGACTTAAAACAAGTGAGTCTAAACCGTAAAATTATTCAATGACACAATATGCTCAGAAAAAGCTCCTAATCTCCGACTCTGCACAGACTTTGCTACGAAAAAGTGTGACAATGTCACCATAAACGTAAGTTCTATGAAAATATGGCGTTTATTATGGTACATTCACACTTCGTCGTTACAGAGTTCAGAGTAAAATATAGACAGAATAATTTACACATACAGTTTTTTTTTATCAATTGAAGTTTCACATCAATTAAATTATTTGAGCATAGATTTATTGTGGCACCAAATAAAGCGTCATTAAAATGAGTATAGCCTCCTAGGGCCCAGCCATACAAATGTAAAATGTAAAATTTGCCACAGAAATTTGAACCTACATGATAGGAAATAGAGTTGATTTTGCGTTGTTCAAAAACTGAACGAAACAAAGCAAAAGCAACTCTGTTCCAATCGAATATGATTTAAATTTCATTGAACTGAATAAGTACTATAGGTAACCCGTACCTTGGGCCTTAGGAGGATAGAATAGTAAACCACCCTACCACCAAACTCATTCAATCATAATTCGTTTAAATATATATAAAACAAAGACTTATTCATTGTAGAACAGTAAGTCTAAGATAAACAGCGTAAGTAGATGGCGCTTTACGGCGCCATATTTTATGGTAACTTGGCTAACTCTTTTGACAACCAGAGGTACCCCGTACGGATCCGTAAAGCGACATCTATGTCAGCAGTCAATTTCGAAGATTTTTTTAGACTTAACTCTTCTACAATAAATAAGTTTTTGGTATAAAATAAAACCTACGTACTCCTCAATATCAACTACTTATTTGCGAATAGTTCAACCATTGATTCATTTTTTTCTTCAAATCTAATAGAAAAAGCATTCGGAAATAGAATTGTATATTAACCGTTTTCCAGGCATAGTACGATTTATCGACCACATACGCGCCACTTGTATTTCAACTTTAGCATTCCGATTTAAGATTCAAATTAGATTGCACTTTCGGGAAATTTGACTTGTCTTCCAATGAATCATCAAAGCTGGATTAATTGGAATATATTTGGATTTTTCGGGAAAACCTTGAGATTGGTGCGGCCTGGAAAAGGGTTAAATCCATCACAGCGGGTCATAAAGGCATATAAAAAATGATATACTGGGTGATTTAGACAGCGAAATTAATATTTAGGCTATACATATAAAGTATATAAACAAATTTTACTATAAGGACAGAAAACATTGGCAGAAATGTATAAAACAGGCCATATGGTTTTCCACTTTGGATATGGTCCCATAGTAAAAGTTATCCAGCTATATAATCATCTCGGAAAGTGATGATAAACGAACAATAACAACCTGTATGTATAATATAGAATAAAGTAATTATAGAATATTATACATGTATAAAATGCTATAAGAGAGAATCAGAGGGAGTTATGCTCTGATGCAAACTTTAGAACTGAAAATGAGAACGCACATACGCGTTTCTGGCAGTAACTTATTTTAATTTGACCGCTGTGTCGGTGGGCATGAGATGTAAATGCTGTTTTAATATTAAGACAACATGGACATAATTAGGAAAAAGGATCCAACCCACGAAATCTGTTAACCCATTGAACGCCACAACGTGCGCGTCGCGTCATTGTAAACCTATTGGGTTGTAGCCACACACGCTAATGAAATCTTTGCCCATTGGCGGTCAAGGGGTTAATACAAGTTTAACTTTCTGTCAAAAACATGAGGACAAGTTTTATGGTGCCCCCTTTTTGTTAACTATGTCCAAATATCAATCAATCATATGGTATAGTATTTCACTTATGTTGCTTAGGGTGTTTTCCCTGATTAAAAACATTTCCTCAAATATTAACTGGAAGATACCCTTAATAAGGATAAGTTTACCTTAGTACATAAATACAAAAATATATCCCATTCAAATGATTTGAATAAAAAATTAGTCCTTCTTTCCTTGTACAAAATGCTTGTTCAATGCATTAAAAAAATTATGTCAAAAATATCTAATGGGTTTGTTTCTTAGGATATTTCGGATTTTTTAAATGGATTTACAGTTTTTCTATTTATTCATATAACATCTTTAGATTCTAAACGTAATGGTCAGGTTGCAAGTAGGATTTCTAATATTTTACATACTAATCGTGGCGGTTTTTCGTACAGAAACTACAGTTTGTTTCAAACTGATTCGCTTAAAAGGTCTTTGGTGGTATTCCATCTGTCCAATTTCCTAGTCCAATGTGTATTTGCGTCTCACATTTTGCTTAGTGACAAAGTGAGACGTAATGCACATTGGACCTAGAAATTGGACAGTTGGAATACCATCCTTAGAAATAAATCTCGGTAATACCTAATTAAAAGTGACTTTAAATTATCAATATTATTTTGATCCATTTTTTGAGAAAAATTCAAATATGCCTACATTCGCGTCGTGCATCGAAAAAAATGTTAGTTAATTGAGTAACAATGGATTTTTAATCTTATTATAACGCTGACATAGTCCATTTACACATATATTTGAGACCTTTAGGGGCAGCCACAGACAAGACATCCTCCAGACTGAGCATAGTAGCTCTACCCCCTCTGCCACGCATACGGTAGTTTTACTCCATTTTCGAGTCGAAAGTGTCTTTGTGTGACGTCCGTGTCTTTGAACGGACCAATCACGGCACGGGACCTCGCTCACCTCGTCCCCCGCACCCCCGTATTTTTGGCAGCATCGGCTTCATGAAATAATTGCTCTAAACTCCGTCTAGAGGATTCCTAGTCTATGGGGGCAGCACAGGAGCCCATTGATACAAAGTATCAATGTCAAGTTTATGCTTCCGATTTAGGCCACAAGATGGCTCGTAAAACGCCCAAGAGAGTGCTTGAACTGTATAGCCTCCTACGTCCCGATAAAGAGAATTTGAAATAGAGGAATATTGTCAAAGTAAATTACATAGTACATTTACTGCCATCTTTCGACACAAATGATTAACAGCTTTAGAACGCCATTTGACTTTGATCCTTATTTTTCACTGATATGTGTTAAATTTGTTAAATGTCAAAAAGAATCGCCATCTACTCGAGAGACAAAAGGTATCATTTGTGTCGAAAGATGGCAGTAAATTTACTGACTACATAATTTACTTTGACATATTCCTCTAGTCTAAATTCTCTTTGCTCGGAGCGATGCTGAGCCGAACGGAGCCGAGAATGCCCAAAAGGATCAGTTCCGCCCCCCTGTTGAAGTTTAAGTTTCCGATTCATACAAGCTAGACTACTTCAGCAAATCCTTTTGAAACCCTAAATGCGCCATTCTCAACCACAATGGTACATATTGTCGGTTGTCAATAAGGCGCTATTTTGCTTTCAATAAGTCGCCATGGTGGCTCCAATAAGTCGCCATGGTGGCTCCAATAAGTCGCCATGGTAGCTCCAATAAGTCGCCATTGCGGCGCCAATAAGTCGCCATTTTGTTATTTATAATTTGAAATCAACCTTATCGACAACCAACAATGTGGTACATTTAGGTTGAAAACGTCACAAATTATCTCTTAGCTACATACTCACAATTGATCAGACCCTTCAACGCAGTATTAGTATGCGCCAAGCTACATCCAAACCTGTTCGTGCCGTTCAAGATATCATTAGTGGTAGTATTATTACAGGAGAGCTGTAGGCCGGGGGTCTTGGTGGTGGCGAGGGGTTGGGGGGTGTCGTCGAAGAGGTGGAGGGCTTCGATGTCCTCGCGCTTGAAGATGAGGGTGTCGCCGTAGAGCGGGTAGGAGCCCCATACGACGAGGGTCGTGATGATTTTGGGGCCGATGCCGCCAATCGCCTGGGAAAAAGAAAATTACGGTTACAATTTTGCTTAGAGTGGTTTTAATTTTTAAGTGGGTAAGTCATTGGATTTGACATTAACCCCTTACTTACTTAATATTTTAAATTATTATAGGAAATTATCGGCAGATAAATAAAAATAAATTACAGATAAGGGGCTATTCATAAATTACGTCATTTCAAATTAGGGGGGGGGGGTCTGGACATCGGATGACGGTAGCATGAAGTAGGAGGAAATGGGGTCATTTGAAGCATGATTTTTGGATGATTATAGGGGGGGGGGGGTCCAAAATCGTCAAAAATCGATGACGTAATTTATGGACAGCCCCTAACGAAATAATCAAAATAAACCCACGGATTTAGCAACAGAAGTTGCTAAGCGGGCGAAGTGTTCAAAATTACCTTGGCACGCTCTTATTCTTTTAATAATAAAGTCGCGTCAAGATCATTTTGAACACCTCGCCCGCTTAGCAACTTCTGCTGCTGACTGTACTTTATGCTGCGTTAATTTTGATGGGAATATCTATTTACAGCAGTTTATTTTATGGAGGCAAACGAGTAGACGAATTGCCTGATGGAAAGCAATTACCGTCGCTCATGGACACCCACCCGCAACACCAGAGGGGTAGGTGCCGACCTTTAAGATGACAGTACGGTTTTTCTCTTCGTAATTTGTCAATAACTGGCCACTGTTGAATAACAGGCCACCCTAAACTAAATTGAATTCTATTCACCTACAAACAGAATTCATTTTAGTCTAAGGTGGCTAGTTATTGAAGGGTGGCCAGTTATTGAAAACTTATACTAAAATGAATTCTTTGTATAGGTGAATAGAATTCATTTTTGGTTTGGGATGGCTAGTTACTGGCGCATTACCCTACCACTGGCAGGAAGTATTAGAAGCTTACCATCTTAGAAGTGGGTATGTGCGCGACACCGGCGACGATGGCGTTGGGTGGGGTCCCGACGGGCATGTGGAAGGCCATGGAGCAAGCTAGAGTGGCTGGGATCATGAGGTAGCGAGGGTCCATCTTCAATGTGCGTGCCTGTAACGAAAATAAACAATATTTAATGTTTTCTAAATAAATTAAAAAAATATATACATATTAGAGTCGGACCAAGCTAACTCTGCTTGCCATTTGCAGTGACAAATTGTAGCAATGACATCATTAATGTTAAACTTCTATGAAAATGTGACGTTTAAAATGACACTCCCTCACTTTGATCTATGACTCTAGAACTGTGATTAACATTTTTATATGTGTATCGGTCTTTATAATGAGTTTTATTGAGATCACAATCAATGGCGACTTATTAGAGCCACAATGGCGACTTATTGAAGTCTCCATGGCGACTTATTGACAATAAAATGGAGACTTATTGGCGCCGCAATGGCGACTTATTGGAGCCACCATGATTATTTATAGGAGTCCAATGGCAACTTAATGGCGTTACAATTGCGACTATCTGGCGAGGCAATGGCAACTTATTGAAGCTACAATGGCTACTTATTAGCGCTGCAACGGCGACATATTGGCGTCACAATTGCAACTTATTGGCGCTACAATGGCAACGTATTGGAACCACAATGGCGACTTATTAGCACCACAATGGCGAGGCCTTCCCGACTCACCATATTGGCCAGCACCGGTAGGATGAGGTTGGCGATGGCGACGTTGCTGGTGAACTCCGTGATGAACTGCGTGACCAGCACCACGACCAGCAGCACCACGTACGGCGGCAGGCCCTGCAGCCCGCTCAGCGAGCTTCCGATCATGGCCGACAGCCCGGTCGCCTTGCTGCCTTCCGCGAGGGCGAAACCGCCACCTGGGGGGCAAAAAGTAAGTACATATTAAAACCGTTTTGACCCTCTGAGGATTCAATAACCCACTATAGTTGACTATAGGATAATAAAAAATATCAAAACAGGTTAAGTTTCTTCTTGTTGCGGTGTCACCTAATATGTATATGTATAGAAGTATAGATGATCTAAGTAGAGATGACTAGTAGCTAACAATTTAACAGAGGTTTTCACTAAAGGTTGGTATTCCACCTGTCCAATTTCTTTATACAATGTGTACTTTGTCTCACATTTTGCTTAATGAGAGAGTGAAACGCAATGACATTGGACAAATATATTGGACAGATGGAGTACCACCCTAAGACTCTTGCTTGTTCTATTTTTTATATAGGTGTCACAGTCAATTTTGAATCAGTTTTAGCAGTTATTTGAGTTTGATTATGAGAAAGTATGTTACCCAGCAAGAACAGGAGACCCCATGGGATCTTCTCCTTAAGGATGTTCCACGTCACCACGCCGGGGGACGGCTTGGACTTGGCCAGCTCCTCGTCTGAAAATAATAATAATAATATAAAATTTGTTATTAATATTGGACACGGGGTATGGTATATATCATAGATGTTATGGTATATACTCGTATCATAGAAGTGAGGTATACAGTTAGGGTATATTATTCACGGAGTAATAATCCATAATAATGTCGATACCTAATAATTTCGGTACCTTTGCTTAACCCCAGGATAGGGATCCATATACAGCTGCCGAGCAAAAGGTACAGTCCCCCCCTCCCCCCACCCCCGCCTCTGCATAATCGGTATAGTTTTTTATAAAATTAAAATATATATATACCACATATTTGGGCACTTGGGTGACTTGGGGTGTAAATATCTATTTAATATCTGACTGTACACGTGACTTACATGACGCGGAGGAGGAGAAGAACTTGAGGAAGTCCATAGACATGGGCAGGATGAACATGAGGACCACGATGAACATGGACGTCACACCGTCTTTCACTTTCCTGTAACACACACATTAAACTATTATTACTAACGTACCGGCACCGGCGGTAGAACCGGCACAGAGAACCAGTATTTTGAGCTATGAGTTGCTGCCGTTTTGGCATCAAACCATAGAAGCGGAGCGTGAATCTCGCGACATAAACGCGTAAACGCCATGAATTTTGCAGCGCTTACGACGTTTTGGTCGCGTGGTACAGGTGCGTGCGACAATTACATTGTTTGATATATCGTCTCTATAGTAATAAAAACCTATGAACACATATTCTACGTATATTTAACATTTACAATAATTTGTGACCATTTTGTATCTTTGGACCATTGGAATGAAGGAATTCAAATACACAAGTATTTGAATTCCTTCATTCTTTACCCAAAAATGTCAAAATTTACATACTTGGCTTGGTATATTATAACCTGGAAAGCGAGACAGACTCAGGGATAACCTCACCGGGATCCGAACCCCGTTTACTCCTCCTAATTCTGAAAAGCAGTCTAGTGTAGTAGTATTATGTTTAACATAATACCAGGCGTGGCTCACTCCGCGATTTCGTCGCTTTGCTACAGGTAGCTAAAAGTACATCCGTTCCACACCAATTTTGGTGGCTAGCCATAAGCCGCGCGTCGCTGTCGCCACCTAGCGGCCATATCTGTCCTGATCGTAACAGACGCGTTTTGTTAGAGAGTGAGTCTTCTGTGCCTAGTACTAATATTTATTCTGTGATAATACTTACATGGTGGTAAGCAGGTCGGCCCACCCAGGCATGAAGCCGGGCTTCCTGAAGATGTACATAAACACTGCCAGGATGAACAGACCGCCTGAGACCTGAGATCAACATTACTTCATTTCACACACTGTTAAGAGAAATCTAAGGCAAATTTGTAGTTTTTATACTGAAAAGGGATTACGCAAAACTCTGGGTAGGGGGCGCCACTAGCACAAACTTTCAAACCGACATGATTTATCTATGTCATATTTTTATTCGTAACAAATAATCTGTGAAAACTTGTCAAAAAACTGTTTTTAGGCGAAGTGTAGATAGGTATATAAGTTACTCTATGGTTTACGGTTTGTGCTAGTACTGCCTCTGGCGGCAGAGCATTGCAGTATTACTCCCTATTATGATTTTTCTACTTTTTTTGTTTACAAGGGCATGATTAGAACCATAAGTATTGAATTAACATATTAAACTTGAACAGATAAAAATTACATTTTGTATGTTAACGTAGGAGAAAAAAATATGCTCCCTATGTGTCCCTGATTTTTGTATGGGAGTAAACTTTTTTTCTCCTGCGTTACCGTACATAATGTAACTTCTATCTGATCAAGTTTTGATGTGTTCATTCAATACTTATGGATCTAATCATGCCGCTGTGAAAAGTAAAAAAATCAACATGATTTTTGAGAAATCTTTCTTTTTTTTGCTAGGGACTCTAGGGACACGAAATCAAGTGTTCTAAAAGTTGATTCACCCAAAGATAGGCGTATGTACCTTTTCGTGGAAGGTGGCGGGTCCGAGGCTCTTGTATTTCTCGTTGATGACCTTCATGGTGGTTTTGGAGCCCGAGGCCAGCTGCACCTTCTTGGCGGCTTCGCTGTTTGGCCTGGAACATTATCATATGGTGTCAAAAGTTATTTCAAAAACTCTTTTAATGTTTTAAACACTTTACATACTTATCGCCTGTATCTTTAGGCATTTAAAAAAGAGTAAACAAAATCTACCCTCAAATGGCTTCTTAAGCGTGGCAGCGTGGGGGTTGATGGTGGTACTGACCTGAACATGCCCATGAAGGTGACCTGCAGGGAGACCCAGACTAAGAACTGCATCAGTATCATGGGCGGCGTGCTGTACGCCATGAAGTAGAAGAAGTTCACTGCATGGTGGATCTCAGGGAACTCACTGAAAGAGAAACATACAATATAATTCCGTACACGGCGAAATGTCGGGAAAAAATGGAAGAAATTTGAACTTTATGTAATTAGATTTAAAGTTTAAATTTCTTCAATAAAATATCTCGAGTTATCAACTTCTTCCCGCCGTGTACGGAATTATAACATCTGTTTTTACACAAAATAAATCATGTTCGTCTTGGTGTCACATTAAACCGTCACATTCCTCACTCTAATATTATCAGATTATCACTACACCTTAAAAAACAAAGTCCCCCCGCCGCGTGTGTCTGTCTGTATGTTCGCGACAAACTCAAAAACTACTGAACGGATTTTCGTGCGGTTTTCACCCATCGATAGAGTGATTCTTGAGGAAGGTTTAGGTGTATAATTTGGTAAGGTTTTGTGTAACTCGTGCGAAGTCGGGGTGGGTCGCTACTCGCTAGTAATACATATCTGGGAACAATCTTATACAGATACCTATCTCTTATACTTGGTAACAACTAACCTAATGTTACCGTGTTGCTTCACAAAAGTTAACTGCGGTGTGGAGGTGTGGATGCACCTTAAGCATATCTTGTTCCATACGTGAGATTAAAATCGTTGAACAATGTTATCCTGAATCAAAGTAACAGTCGACTATTGTAGGAGCCTACAAGCTACGGTCCTCAAGACCTTACTTTTGGCGTGCGGAGACGTTTTGAGACCCATAAACTACTGTATAAAATCTTACCTATCGAATATCCCTTTGAAGGCAGAGTTGGTAGCTGTGCCGACCAGAGTACCGCAGCCTCCCAGGGTCGAAGCGTAAGCTATGCTCAGGTAATAGCAGATTGTGATGTCACTCGGGATCGGGGCTCTGAAAAGAAATATATCAGATCAGCCCTATGTTATCTCATCATAACATAATATTACATTGTCACTGGTCCTTCATCTGTTTACATAATTGGTTCTTATTTAGCTGGAAGCTAAAAAGTTTCTAATTTGGCTTCAAACTGTTCCAAGATTAGAGCATTTGAGTATGAACTGCGCGGGCACAGCAGCGTAAATGTCAAGAAGTTTCGATTTACACAAGATGATACGAGACAACGCACAAGGGAGCCTGTGCTGTGTGTGTAACTTGTAGGGGCAGTATCTGCCTGCTTCTTGGCGTGAGGTGTCAATGTCATGTTTAAGTTTTCGATTAAGGTCACAAGGTGGCAGACCCTTTAAAGCACATGGTCCCTACACTATCGAAAAAAACCGGCCAAGTGCGAGTCGGACTCGCCCACGAAGGGTTCCGTACCATTACGCAAAAAGCGGCAAAAAAAAACACGTTTGTTGTATAGGAGCCCCATTTAAATATTTATCTTATTTTATTTTTAGTATTTGTTGTTGTTGAAATATATCACGGTTAATGAGTTACAGCCTGGTGACAAACAGCGGACGAACAGCGGAGTCCTAGTAATAGGGTCCCGTTTTTGCCCTTTGGGAACGGAACCTTAAAAAATACAAATAAAAGCTTGTAAAAGACTCACTCTTCATCAGTCTTCTCATCCTTCGCCTTAACCTCCTTTCCGTTCTCCGGTCTCTTCCTATTAACGTACACATCCCCCAGACCCTGGGACTCCAGGACCTCAAGGATGGCCTCCACGATGGGCACCATCATGGTGGTGGCGGCCGCGTTCGACACCCACATCGAGATGAACATGGTCACGAACGTTAGACCGAAGTTTAGTCTGAAATAAAGGTATTAGTGTAAATATTAACGTAATTAATAAAGTTTTCTGTCGAGACCTCAAGATGGCAGCACCTTTAACGCGTACCGTCCCTGTACGACGCTATTTTAACGATGTAACGTAAAGCGTTCTAAGCGGGTTCTCTGTTCATAGTGGCTTTTCGCTACATACGGGTTTTCCCATGTTATCGGCTACGGCACTGAATGTGTTAACGTAAGACGGCGAACAGCACCATCTACTTCAGCTGTTTCTGTGCTTTACGCTTCTATATATTCCTTTGTCTATAAACTCACCTTCTATGAGAGCATCCAACAACTTGCACAGTCCACAACGCAACTCTCCTGGGTAACTTCGAATGCTATACCCCGGCGGCGATCATCAGACCACCCATGAACATCATGTTTGTCTCCTTCATGTACGCTGCACACCGGCAGCGATCATCAGACCACCCATGAACATCATGTTTGTCTCCTTCATGTACGCTGCACACCGGCAGCGATCATCAGACCACCCATGAACATCATGTTTGTCTCCTTCATGTACGCTGCACACCGGCAGCGATCATCAGACCACCCATGAACATCATGTTTGTCTCCTTCATGTACGCTGCACACCGGCAGCGATCATCAGACCACCCATGAACATCATGTTTGTCTCCTTCATGTACGCTGCACACCGGCAGCGATCATCAGACCACCCATGAACATCATGTTTGTCTCCTTCATGTACACTGCACACCGGCAGCGATCATCAGACCACGCATGAACATCATGTTTGTCTCCTTCATGTACGCTGCACACCGGCAGCGATCATCAGACCACCCATGAACATCATGTTTGTCTCCTTCATGTACGCTGCACACCGGCAGCGATCATCAGACCACCCATGAACATCATGTTTGTCTCCTTCATGTACGCTGCACAGGTCTTGTCGGAGTCCAGGATACCCATGGTCGAGAACAAGACTATGGGCAGCATGGATGCCACGGGACTATAGACTTACCTTCTATGGGAGCATCCAACAACTTGCACAGTCCACAACGCAACTCTCCTGGGCAACTTCGAATGCTGTACCCTGGCAGCGATCATCAGACCACCCATGAACATCATGTTTGTCTCCTTCATGTACGCTGCACAGGTCTTGTCAGAGTCCAGAATACCCATGGTCGGGAACAGGACTATGGGCAGCATGGATGTCACGAGGACTATAGACATACCTTCTATGGGAACATCCAACAACTTGCACAGTCCACAACGCAACTCTCCTGGGTAACTTCGAATGCTGTACGCCGGCGGCGATCATCAGACCACCCATGAACATCATGTTTGTCTCCTTCATGTACGCTGCACAGGTCTTGTCGGAGTCCAGGATACCCATGGTTGGGAACAGGACTATGGGCAGCATGGATGTAACTGGGAGGGGGAGGAGTTCCAAGACCCAGTAGGTTGCCATTATGAGGACGACGTACATGCATTTGAAGGCCTGAAATGAGAAATAGGAGTTTACAGGTTTTTTACTTTTTTTTTCATAATTGTTTATAGAAATATTTTACTTTATCAGAATGGTAAAAAAACCGGCCAAGTGCGAGTCGGACTCGCGCACGAAGGGTACCGTACCATTACGCAATAAACGGCAAAAAAATCGTGTTTGTTGTATGGGAACTCCGCTTAACTATTTATTATATTCTGTTTTTAGTATTTGTTGTTATAGCGGCAACAGAAATACCTCATCTGTGAACATTTCAACTGCCTAGCTATCACGGTTCATGAGATACAGCCTGGTGACAGACAGACAACGGAGTCTTAGTATAGGGTCCCGTTTTTACCCTTTAGGTACGGAACCCTAAAAATGAAGGTGATGTTAAACTGCTCGTCGAAATAGATGGCGCTGCAAGGCGTCATACAATTCACGGTAACAAGAATTTGAAAAATCATAACATACGGGATCGTATAGCGCCATCTGCTTGCGGCTATGCACTACTTGACATTCATAAGTGCATTGTACAATGCACCATCAGATCTAACCCTTAAATGCATGATTTAAAAAAAAGTAATAAAAAAAATGACATTTTGGATACCTGCATATTGAGCCAAGGGCCATCAAAATATACGATGTAGATCTACATCATAATGCATTTAAGAGTTAAGGTGCTCAAAAAACCTAAACACGCACTCTAGCACCTTAACAATAGAGGCGTGTTCAGATATTTGTGAGAACCTTGGCCGCTCCGATATGGGGTATTATCTATGAAAAGGGACCTTGATGTCGATGGCGTAGACGCCGCACAGCGTCGCGCGGCATTGTATTTATATCGGAGTATCGTTAATAATGGCGTAAGCGCCACCGATTATAGGTCCCTTTTCATAGATAACGTCACGTATATCTGATGGCGACTGTACTATGGGGCTATTCATAAATTACGTCATTTCAAATTAGGGGGGGGGGGTCTGGACATCGGATGATGGTAGCATAACGTAGGAGAAAACGGGGTCATTCGAAGCATGATTTTTGAATGATTTTAGGGGGCTGGGGTTCGAAAATCGTCAAAAATCGATGTCGTAATTTATGGACAGCCCAGCCCCTATGCCTAAATTGAAAAATAAAGAGTTTCACTTTCACTTTTCACTTACCGGCTCATTATTCCTAATGGGTATCGGCAACAGAAGAATAGGTGTCAGCACGATCAACAGAGACTTCCAATAGATAGACAAGAACAGCTGTATCCTCTGTTTCAACGTCGCGCTGGATCTTGGTCTGGAAAAGAAGTAGGTGGTGCCGCTGGAAAAGAAAACAATATTATAACACCTGCCGCATGCTGTTAACACTGAAAAAGTGCTGGTGAGGTAATTAAATGCTATATAATACCGATAATATAAGATCATTTAAATTACAACTTTAAAAAAAAAAAAAGTTTTTTTATTAGCCTATAGAAGTGTCCCACTGCTGGGCAAAGGCCTCCCCTCTTTCCCGCCATTTGGTCCTATCCGATACACACTCCCGCCACTCTTTACAAAATGTGTCACGGTCGTCCCGCCGTCAAAAAATTGACTGGGAAAAAATTACATTAAAACTATAACTATAACATGTTTAGTGAAACATTAAAACGTATTTTAGACAGCTGTATACCAATAAAAAAAGTTAAAATATCAACCAAACCGCGAAAAAAATGGCTCACGAAAGGCATCAAAATATCGTGTAAAAACAAAAGACTATCCCGGATCCTCGCAACATACACCGAAAATCCTATACTTACAAAACATTATAAACACTACGAATAAACATTAAAAATAGCCAAGTACTTATAAAAAACACCAATTTATAAATGAAATAAAACAATCCGAAAACGTTACGAAATCTATGTGGCGAATTATTAGAGAGCGTACAAACAAAAATGAAATAAGATATAATCGCAATATCGAGTTGTCGATCCATAATAAACTAACGTCAGACCCGAAACAGGTTGCAAATGCGTTCAACAGTTTGTATCGGTGGGGAAGGCTGGTGGGGATACAGGGGGGGCTACCGCGAAAACCGAAATTCGCAAATTGCGGGGATCTTTCTCTTTTACTCCAATGAAGGCTTAATTAGAGTGACAGAGAAAGATGAACGCAAATTGCGAACTTCGATTTTCGCGGTTATAGCCAAGGCACAGCCCCGCCGCGCGGCCGGCCTGTGCTCAACCCGACCTTTAAAGCCTCCTCCACACTCGTGCGCGAATCACGGCGCGAAGCCGCCAACGCGAGTGTGGAGTCGATTTTCGCAGACAGCGAAATCGACTCCACACTCGCATTCGCGGCTTCGCCCGCGATTCACGCGCATAGTCTGGAGGGGCTTTATACCATGTACTTATCTGCGCCCGGTGGAGTTAAAACAAACAAATTACATAATAAAATCTCTAAAAAATAAACATAGCTTCGGAATCGATCAACTATGAACTATGCTTTGATAAAAAAAATGTGCTGACGAGCTTACTATCCCTTACTACATGCTCATTAACCAATCGTTCGCTGAGGGGACATTCCCGGACCTTTTAAAGACCGCCTTAATAAAACCTATGTACAAAAAGAAAGGAGACCGAACTAACCCTAGTAACTATCGACCCATTTCACTACTCCCAACAGTCCAAACATCATCAAAGATATTCGAAACAGCTGCACTGCAATAGCTGGTTTGTTAGTGTACACCGTTGTATGGGGACCTTGCACTTTGTGACTATGCGCTGAAACTTGGCACAGTTGATTCTTAGCTGGTCATGAGCAGATACAGACCGGGAGCCGTCGAGAGCTACCTCTCATTTAGTGGGGGGGAGAGGGGGAAGTTCGACGCTGCCGCGCTTCACTTGGAGCTATTACATTTCTCTAAAACTATACCTATTAGGGCATGCGATATATCATTTTCGGATAAATTAAGGACGAGGAATCTATTTTTAGAACAAAAACAATACACTTTCTAACAAAAAAAGAAGAATAAAGTAGAAAAGACTAAAAAACGTATTTTTAATTTTTTTATAATTACTAATTTTTTTTTAAAGTGTAGCAGGAATCCGAAAACAAGAAATATAATCGTAAAGCTACACTTATTACGTTTATAAAAATATATAGTTTATTAGGTATACAAATCTATTGATAAATGGGAGATAAAAAATAATAAAGCGTGGGTCAGAGTGATCTCATATTAAGGTGGGAAAGTTACTTATAATTTGTTCTACAATCGTTTATTTTTTTTAGTTTTTCATAAACACAAAGTATCGAATATCGATTACAAAACCGGTAGTATAAATTACGTCAAATCTGACGTGCAACACGTACAGAATTCCATTCCTCAAGGGAGTGTCGTCGGGTGTTTGCTATTTTTGATTTATACATATTTATTTGTATAAACGACCTCCCCTCCCAAAAATAATAAATCAAAATTGTGTACTATTTGCTGACAATATCTCTGTGCTAACGTCATGTCTAAATGACCAAAATCTTTACGAAAACCTCAAAAACATATTGACAAATATAACTCACTGGATGAACGATCATAACTTAGAAATAAAATTTTCAAAGACTAAGTTAATGCAATTTAGGCACTACCAAAAAACCCCGTTACGAATAGACTTCTCATACAATAATATAGTGAAATGATCAGAGTGCCAACATAAGTATTAAACGGTGTGCTTAGTTTTTAAATAATAATTAGTGAAAAGTTTTAAGTTAAACTTATGTGTATTTAAAAAAATAACTACCAAAAACTGAAATGTCAAATGTGTTTATTTTTATTGTGTACTAAGATCATGCAGTGCATCTTATACGTATCACTACAACAAAACTTTTTTGGTTGTAATATATGTACAGTACTGTACATACATATTTGTCAAATGTACCTACATTTTATTTTGTTTTTAGTATTCTTTGTTAAGCGGCAACAGAAATACATCATCTGTGAAAATTTCAACAAGCTATCACGGTTCATGAGTTACAGCCTCCTTGTGACAGACAGACAGACAGAAGGACGGACGGACAGCAGAATCTTGGTAATAGGGTCCCGTTTTTACCCTTTGGGTACGGAACCCTAAAAAGACAATGTGTCAATGCCACTTACATGTATTGAAATCGTAAAACTGCATGCATAAAAGAAAACAAATATTATGAGAGCATGCTGCAGTGGATGTTAGATAAAGAGATGATACTCACCATCAGTGGTGCCTTTCATGAGTTCTTGCAAATATATTATTTTTATAGGTCTGTTAGTAATTGGCAGGTTTACAATATTTTACACAACAATAATGCTTTGCCACCCTAGGCTTCAAAATAATTTATTAATTAAATAATTAGCTGGCCCAAAAGAGTAGGAAAAAGTTAAAATATAGGCACTTGTAATGTAAATTATATCCTTACTAAGAATATTTAAAACAAATGTTTCTACTATGTCACTGAATATATAGGTACCTACATAATAATGCCTTAAAAAGTACAAAATTAATGCCACTTTTACTACAGAATACTGATAGCTCAAATAAAGTTAAAAGTTCCCTATAAAAAATATCTCAAATTTAACTTGGATTATAGGTAATTTTTAAGTGAGTTTTACTTACCGAATTTCATCATTGATGCCGTTTTCCACGTGGTTCGTGGTGTCTCCTGCGTTACCGTTGGACATTTTTGCGGCTTTAGTTATCCGATGGTAAATATTAGTTCAGAAAACACGTAGAAATATCTTCGATTACATTCCCACAAACATCTGAAAGTAAAGAAAAAAAAAAGTGATAAATAGTATACGACCAGTTAAGTAGACCAAACCTATAGTGAATTTTAATTACATTTAGACAAATTCTCCAAATTTGTGCGAACAAGCAATAACTTGTCGCGGAAATTCAAATAAAACGTATCTAAGGTAATCACACACTTCATATTCATGCATGGTATAATTTTTATCTGTCAAAAATGACAAAATAAATAAAACACATTAAAAATAAGCTTGCAATGTTGGCAATATGCAAAGCGTTTCGTGTATTGTGAGGGCGCATAATCGTGCAGCAATACTTCTAAAATACATGTAATATAAAATAAATAACATTTTTGTCATGTGCAAAAACGAAACGCTACGATAGTTGCTGTTCATAAAGTTAGCTATGAATTTTATTTTATTAACAAAACGTACATGATTTTGAGTTATATTATGGGCATCCGAGAGATGGGCAATGTACATAAATAAAAACAAAATTTTAATTATAACGTGTAATAAGAATAAATTATTTCTGTATTTAAATTTTACAAATGCGAATTGAAACAGAAAGAGCAATAGCGATCCCCATAAACACTCACGCAGTAGTGCCACAACTTTACACGCAATCGTTAATGTCAAATACTCAAATGTAATTGACAATTGAGGAAAATAGAAAAAAATGAAATGGATAATGAAAACAATATAGTTACTTGTTATTAACGGAGCTTTAAATACAGTAGAGTATAAAAAATAGTGTTTTATTAAGTGTGAATGCTATGGGGAAACAAATGAAGTCCGACGCGGACGGTAAGTCTGTCTTACTTAACATAATTATTTTCATTTTGTTATCACTTTGCATCAATGCCGGTTTATCTACGTGTAGCAATTTTAGCAGATAGACCAACAGCTACAGGTGACCGAGCGGTTATTTTACACAGATTTTCTTCGGTACAAAATTGTCTATTTCTAGGTTATGTTCGTCCGGTACAAGCCCTACGGGCGTACTACGTTCTGCACACATTCTTGAATAACAAATAGAACGCCTGCTGGAACCCGTTCACAGGCGCAACAATAAACACCCATGAACCGGTCGCAGCAGGCATTGGGACTATTGTAGAAAAAGTGAATAGTATACCGGTCTATATTATTATCAAGTTATTATTAGACTTGAAAGGTTAGTGCTAACATAACAAATCTTAATAAATGTCTATCTACAGAGGTCATTCAACTTTTAAATCTATAACCTTAAGGCTTATTCTCTTTGTAATCTTCAAGCTGCCCAAAGTAATCACTTTTAAAGGTCTTAGACCACTAAAGATAACATTTGTGGCTCTTCAATATTACTATAACTCTAGAATTCTACCATGATTGACACTTATAATCTAATTTTACGGTTTCACTCACATGCTTTTAGTCTTTTAAATTCAATTATTGACTCTTCTTAAATGTTTGCCGCTCCTTGTTCTATGTTATTACAGATGCATAATTATGTTCCATCATATTTTCACGGAAATGTACAAACGTGTCTTGCTATTTCAGTCAGTATTGGTACAAAATGTACTGACATTGACTGAAATAGCATTACAAACAATTATGCACTACATCTGTACAATATACTACCATCGGTATATTGATGGGATGGGGTTATTTAAATATCAACTTTATTCTGTTTTTATTAAGGTAGAAAATCTATGTATTAAAATAATCTCTCAATGTCAAACTAGGAGCAATTTACTTGTATTCCGAGTCCTGAAAAGATCATCATCATCAATGTTACATGTGGATCACAATTATTTTATTTGATTCTTGTACCCAATTAACAAGCAAGATATTTGAAATACTTTTAAAACCCTTCTTTTCATTACAAATTCAATAAAAAACATAAAATGTAGTATAATTAACAAAAATAAATGTATTGAAAGCAAAATCTGTTCAGAGGTTTTGATGTTATGATGGAATTCAAACATGCTTTATTACATACAGAAACTGATAAAAATTATAGCCCTTCCCATAGTTGAGCATTCCGAGCAGACTTCTGGTACATATATCATAGCAAACATGATTGTTCAAGCCAGCATAAATGTGTATAATTTTAATGTGTTCTTGTGTTTGTAAATGTTCAACTCATGGCATACATATCTATACATTTTTCAACTTTAACTCAATGTAATAACGTAAACAAAAGAATTCTAGGTAGGTATAAGTTGACCATTCATGATCCGTAAAAGGACTTAAGTTCTTAAAAACGTTTAAACATAGTGTCATTTTAATGTTAAGACAGTATAGCAATCAGGACTGGTTACTTAGCATACAATGGAGTGGATGTGACGCAAAATAACAAGAGTTGTTTAGGGAAATGGGTATCATACTTAAGGCCGAGCCACACCGGCTGCGTGTGCAGCACGCTGCGTGGCGTGCGCTGCGTGACGTGCGCAGCACCCCTGTCACACCGGGTGACGCGCACGTCACGCAACGCACGCCACGCAGTGTGCTGCACACGCCACGCAGGCGCACGCTGCAGCTCAGTCATGCGTGCAGGAAAATAAAATACGCCTGCGACAGTACCTACATCATGTTATTATAACTCCCGTTGCAAATGGAAGCAGCTCAACTAATGCCGCCATTGCAATTAGAGGAAAAAAATGTCTCATATTTGAATCGAGATAATTGAGAGTACATAATATTATTCACCAACGCACAGTAGTTCACAATACAACAACCTTGTTTTCCAATAGTATCGTTAATACCTAACATCGATTTGTTCCCACAGGCCAAATTATTTTTTTATAAGACGTATTTTTTGTAATCTTTGTGCTATGTTGTAAATATACATTCGTATTGACGAACGATTTTAATTAGTTTTTCTTTTATCACTGAATCCATATTAAAAACCAGCACGCGCACCGGCTGAGTTGTAAATAAATACAAGCGAGCTGCGCGTGTACACGCACAGCACCTATGCAGCACCGAGCTGTGCGTGTCCGAACCTGCTCGGTTCGCCCTCTCATAGGGAACGCAGTTAAACACAACGTCATCACTGCACGCAACGAAGCGACGTTGCCGCTCCGCTGCGTGGACGCGTGCACGCAGCACGCAGCCGGTTTGTCTCGTCGGAGCTGCGTTGCGTGCAAGTCACGCGTACGCGCACGTCACGCACACGTCACGCAAGCGGTGTGTCCTCTCGTATGAGTTTTCGTATTATACAACGCATCGGGACGCGTACGTGCACGTGCACGTCTACGCACACGCATCCGGTGTGGCTTGGCCTTTAACCCTTTGAACGCAACGCTTAGGGGACGTCCAGAAATCATGTGATTGTTCAGAGGGGGGGTGGGGGTAAGAAACATATAACGATGGGGGGGGGGGGGTCAGAGATGATATCACGTGTAAGTTTTTTTTTTCAAAGCGGGAAAGACAAAAACAACAATACTCAAAAATTAGATTAGGTCTAATAATCCGCTCTATTTTATATGCGTATTTACCCAATAAAAAACAATCATAAATTAAATCGAAAATCGTACTGTAGTTCCTAAAAACACGGATGTAGTGCATAATTATTTTCCATCGTATTTTCACGGAAAAACGTGTCTTGCTATTTCAGTCAGTTTCAGACTCTCAGTATAAAAGTACTTACTGAGGTTGACTGATGGCAAATACGAACGTTACCGAAAAAAAATACGATGGAAAACAATTATGCATTGCATCTGTATCTTCGCCATCTCTCAGGATTCTGAATTTCGCTCATATTTAAAATAAAACTAATAGCTAGAACAACTTAAAGGAAAACACGGATGTCTAAAAATCTAAATAATATCTGAATTATTTAAATAATTGTAATATAATATATTATATTACATTATAATAGTATGTATAGCAAACAGTTGAAGTTTGCATAATTAACACGGCTTTTAATTTATTTAAATAAGTGTATGTGTGTGCTATGATTTTGCAAATAATTCTGTACTTCTATATCTTTTTAACGCACAGGCTGCCGTCTTTCGGAGAAGACCATTTTAGCGGGGTTGTAGGGAGCGTGCGTGAAATGTAGGGGGCAGCACAGAAGCCCCTGTTTATTGGCGCAAAGTGTAAATGTCAAGTTTATACATCCAATGTAGCCCACAAGATGGCAGAACCTACAATGCACTAAAAAACGTACGTGAACTGTAGGACAGCACTTGCTTTGGTGTGAAGTGTCAATGTAACTGCATATTACGAAAACAACTCTATTAAAAAAATTAAGTTGACCATACATTAAAACAAAAAACCACTATAAAAATAATTTTACGGTTTAGACTCAGTTGTATTAAGTCACTCGCGCGACATGATGCGAGTGAGTTAATCCAAGTGAGTCTAAACCGTAAAATTATTCAATGTTAGTATCTCTCACAACAGTTTAAATTCGATAAATGAGACCATTTTTTCTCATCGCTCGCACAAAGGAATACTACTAGTCTTAGTAATAGGGTCCCGTTTTTAGGGTTCCGTACCCAAAGGGTAAAACGGGACCCTATTACTAAGACTCCGCTGTCCGTCCGTCCGTCCGTCTGTCACCAGACTGTCTCTCGTGATCTGTGATAGCTGAAATTTTCACAGATGATGTATTTCTGTTGCCGCTATAACAACAAATACTAAAAACAGAATAAAATAAAGATTTAAGTGGGGCTCCCATACAACAAACGTGATTTTTGTCCGAAGTTAAGCAACGTCGGGCGGGGTCAGTACTTGGATGGGTGACCGTTTTTATAGATAATGGTACGGAACCCAACCCTTCGTGTGCGAGTCCGACTCGCACTTGGCCGGTTTTTTTACCCTTTGGGTACGGAACCCTAAAAAGTTATGCCGTAAAAACATGGAGGTGATATATTGGCCGGTACTGTAATTCCACTGCCCCCCAAAACTTCAGGCCTTCCTTGGCAACCAGACACTAGAAAAGCATACATCAACCGAAGTCCAAGGTGACTTGAGGAGGAGCGTGTTACGTAACTCTGGGACGTATTTATAGTTATGGAGGAGGCGCGGCTTGACGTCACTGAAACTTTTCAACGATTTACGTCAAACAATTCTGTAAACAACTGTTTTGGGAATGGGAGGTGGGATATGGAGTAGGTAAATCAATTCAATCAATTGTCGCGGGAGTCCGCTGGATGCGGGTGGCGCGAGACCGGTCATTGTGGCACTCTTTGGGGGAGGCCTATGTCCAGCAGTGGACGTCCTCTGGCTGATATGATGATGATGATGATGATGAAATCTATTGTGGGTAGAGTTAGACCAAGCTAAGTTGGCTGCGATTTTGATAACCCAAACTGCGCAAGTGTTATTTGAGACGAAAGTGGAGGACCCGCGCGAAATCGCACTTTCATACAAACGTAGTCCTCATTTTCCTCTCTGGATATTAACATAAATGAAAATGTTTTGACGCAATTCGTTGTATACTATGTAAGGGGACGTTTGATTTTTTTCGGATAAACGTCATAGTTTCATATAAGTTTGACGTTTAAAATAAGTGCAAGGGTTCTTGCACAGTCTGGGCTACCAACGCTGCCAACTTAGTTTGGCTTAAGAGCCAACGGGAGTGGTCATTTCTCCATACAAACGTACTCCTCGTTCACCTCCGTGGTTTTTGAAGCTAGAGCAATGATTTTTTCAACACAGATTAATATTGTCAATATCTGTGTCGGACCGTTTTGCTTTTTTTGATAATTTTGTTTTTTAAGGCGCTAGAGCCTTTCAAATATGGCCAAAATGGCCTAATTAACTATGCCGCAATGAGAGGCGTGGCATTCAAAACTGATATCAATTAGCCAAAAAAGCAAAACGGTCCGACACAGATAATTTCATAATCATTTAGATTTCCAAATTTGGGTACGATTGGTTAAGTTTTGGAGGAGGAAACAGAGGACTACAAAACCTCGATTTTTGAGATTTTTACGCAGGATTTTTCGCCTTGTCCTTATCGCACTACTTTTAGGTGCCGCTTCCGTTAGCGAGACGGGTATATTTACCTAAAATATTTAAAACTCAGCTCCTGTTTCGTTTTAAGACATTGCTAAAATAACAAGAAAGCTTGTACTATGTTACTCTTGTAAAATCCGCTATGGGTCAAGATGTATAGAAAAGAAGACCTTATGTAATAGAGTTTTCAACTCTACTTTTGCATTACATCATCGAAACATATTTAATTTTTATAAAAAAACCGGACAAGTGCGAGTCGGACTCTCCCACCGAGGGTTCCGTACCCAAAGGGTAAAACGGGACCCTATTACTAAGACTCCGCTGTCCGTCCGTCCGTCTGTCACCAGGCTGTATCTCATGAACCGTGATAGTCAGATAGTTGAAATTTTCACAGATGATGTATTTCTGTTGCCGCTATAACAACAAATACTAAACTGTACGGAACCCTCGGTGGGCGAGTCCGACTCGCACTTGCCAGGTTTTTTTAGTATTTGTTGTTATAGTGGCAACAGAAATACATCATCTGTGAATATTTCAACTGTCTAGCTATCACGGTTCATGAGATCCAGCCTGGTGACAGACAGACGGACAGACAGACAGTGGAGTCTTAGTAATAGGGTTCCGTTTTCACCCTTTGGGTACGGAACCCTAAAAAAGTACCTTTTCAGCGTAGATTTCCTTAATCTTTCTATTTTCATTCAAACTTTGTAATAGGCAAGACGTATTATGTAAGATGGCGTAGATGCAATACGGATCCCTAGTTAATTGTGTATACAATGACGCACATGCAGGGTACAAAGTTTTGTTTAGACACCAGGCAAGAGGCTTTATTTAGTATTGTAAGTGGGTAACTTTGCCATATTTACTCAGTTTCTAAGGTTTACTTTAATATATTTATACAGGTTCTTCTCACTACACATAAAATAAAGTCCCCCGCCCAGTGTTGTGAATAATGCTTATTTTTAGGCTTAAAGGCTCGAGCCCTCAAGACTCGTAAGTCTTGAAGACTCGACTATATTTGAGAATTGTATTTATTTATTTTACGCATATGGATGTAAGAAATCGTCTTTGCCGCCTTTCAGGCGTTAAGCCTCGAGAGTCTTAAAGGTTCGAGTCTAGCCTCGAAATGAGCGTTATTCACAACATTACCCCCGACGCGTCTCTCTGTTTGTGTGTATGTATGTTCGCGATAAACTCAAAAACTACTGAACGAATTTTCATGCGCTTTTCAACTATCGATAGTGATTCTTGAGGAAGATTTAAGTGTATAATTTACTAACCCGTGCGAAGCCGGGGCGGGTCGCTAGTAAATTTATAACATGGCAAGACACACATTCACGGAGGAAGATGGCCAATTCATGTTTAGGCCCACAATTTACACATTTTAAACCCCGACAGTATAAGAGGATTGTTATTGTATCACTCCAACAGACGAACGGATTTGATGTGCTATGTTTTTTAATCGAAAATTACCCTACACTCCATGGTTAGAGGCGGCACAGCTTTATCGCGTATCTTTACTTAAAAAATAGTAGTAATGTAGATCTAGCCTTATGAACCAATTTTGCATGTATAACTGGCGAAAATTTATAGTTTATGATGGTTCATTATTTTGTAAGTGGGTAGTTTTTGCACAGTGTAGTTTTTCCTCAGTCACCCGTTGGCCACGAACGCTGTAAAGGGTTCGAAACGTCGGGATGTAGTATGAATTCAATATACGCGATATAATCCGTTTCAATAGTTTTATTTCATGTTTGTTACAATAACGACATGAAAAGTATACTCCATTTACAATGCCTCAGAACGTTCCTTGTTCATTGTCCTATGTCCATTGAATGCAAGAACATTTTTCATTCATTCACCTGGAACGGACTGAAATTATGAAATATTGCAACCATTAAAAAATTTGCTGAATACAAAAAAAATCTTAACCATATCGGTATCAGTGACTCAAGGCCGCAGCTAACATAGTTTTACAAAAAAAATAACTACGGTACTGCGCAAATAACCACATCAGCTGATATAATCGTAAGTCAGAGACTTATTTATCATTTGCAATTGGCAAATTCTCGGACTCAATACATTTCTTACTAGTTCTACGGTGTTCTGAGGGCAAATGTAAGTTTGTAAAGTTTAGTTACTCATTTAGCACGCTTCATTTGTTCGGTATTGTTATAAAACGCCGTGAAAATTCGGTGATTCTAGACCTTTTGTTAAGAACAGAAGAGTTGACGTAAATTTTTCGGTCATAGTTCTACGATTACTATGCCCATGTCTTGTTGTTTATTTTACGGTGTTGTGAATGAATGACTAGGGAACGTAGTTTTTAAAGAGTATATTTACTTTAAAGGGATGTTTACATACGCTAAATGTTGTAATTTATACAACAATAGTATTGCCTTACTAATCCACGCAATAGTAACATGGTAGTCAAAGAGTGATAACTAGGGACGCAGTCTCCATCTCGCGAGATCTCGAGAAAATGTTTCAGAATTGATACATTTCTAACTACAGAGTATAATAAATTCAGTCGATCGACCAAATACCGCAATGTATGTAACGAAAATCGCATGCAAGTTCTTGAACCTTCTAAGGGTCGGTTGCAGCAAACCGCCTGTCACCGTTAAACTGTTCGCTAAATTTTATTGTATGGGAATTAGACATGAGTAGTTCGCGAATGAAAGATTCAAATGAAGTACTTCACTAGATGTTACTCTTTCATTCACTAGTTCAGCTCAGATTCATTTAGTTCTTTACTTCAGCAGTTCAGTTTAAAAACCTTTTCATTTACTTGATCATTCACTTAGAGAGTGACAAGGACACCATGTTAAACCTTCGATTCATAAATTAATTTACTTGAGTGATTCATATTGAATGAAATTATCTATTAAATTCTTCATTCAACTTAATATATCCGCGAATGAGAGAAATGAACCCAATAATTTTGATATATATGGATCTGTTGAGCTACTGAACTACACTGAACTAGTGAACTAAAAGAGTGAAATACTTCACGGCGTACGAAAGATGCATATCAATCTTTTCTTTTCAGTGACACATTTTGCGCATGTCTAATGGGAATTTTCATAGTTCTCTGCTGAATGATGTTGATCAGTCTGTCAAGTGTGGTTGGTGCAAAATGGAACTTCGATTTCAGAGAATTTTTCGACGCGATTGCAAAACTTTACCAGTACGGATATGATGGTCGTTCTTGTCTACGTGATGCGTGATAAAACGGTGTCCGTCACTTTCTATCCCACGGTCTTAAAAAATGACAGTTATTTTATCACGTGGATAAAGATGGATAAAGCCATCCATAATACGCCGGCTGTTGTCGTGATCGATAAATTTAATAAATATGATAAACGTGTAACGAAACTTCAGTGCTAAGTATTAAATCACGATTCCTCAGTTTGAATCTGGTTGTACATAATAAGGTGAAAATTGTGTTTATATTTAGAATCAATAACATTTGACTGCATAAGGAGCATCTGAGTCTAAGTCCAGACTGCCACATTTACAATTTCTTTAAATGTGACGTTCCATGGAAAAAGGTACCTTATGGCGGCCGGCGCTTACGTCGCATGGCGCCGCAATAATATTGGAGCGGTGTTAATAATAGCGTAAGCGCCAACCCCCATAAGGTACCTTTACCCGTGGGACGTCACAAATGTTTTACATTGCCTTCTAAGTGACTTTGGTAACTAGATAAGTTTACTTCATACCTAATAAAATAAATTATGTTCAAATATTTTGCTTTTTAATACAGATTTCAATTAATTATGTAAATTTTTGGTTATTGTACGGATCAAAAAACTAGACTAGACTTAAACGTCTTCCACAGACTTTGGAGTCATAGTCTGTTTATTTTAGTACATTTTGTCAACGGTACTACAGATATTATCGCACACACTATTAAAAAAAAAAAACAAAGCGCCACAAAACAAAGGCCATGTCACTCATCACTCACTTTTTTCTTTTTTTTCTAGTACAAAAATAGAACTGTATGGGATGATGTTGGCCATCACCTTGGGTACAAGTAAGACATTTCTATTTCAAATAATGATTTATTTTGGCTTCCACGTTGGAGTTTAGCCAAAGTTTAAATATTGAGAAATTGTGTATTTTTGTTTTTTTTTTCTTATGTTGTGTCCTGTCACTATTTGTATCTAGACTATCTAATTTGAACAAAAGCTCTCCGAAACCTATCTATAAAGTTTGCATCGATTTACAAAAATCGGATTTATAATCGTATTTTTTCTATGTATAATCAACCATCGATTATTGCAACTTTGGTAGCAAGTTACATTTAAATATTATAGGACATTTTCATTAATAAGAAAATAAAAAATGACCTATAATATTTAAATGTATAAGTTGCTACCAAAGTACGTGAAGTAAAGTGAGTGAACTGCCTGCTTATTGACATTTGGTGTGATTGTCAAGTTCAAGTTTTCGATTCTTACTAGGCGTCAGACCCTACTACCATGCGATGCGTTGCTAGGCGGCAAACTCTCCATCGGTGAGGGTACTCTGGCGTATAAGATAAGCCATGGCCACCGGAAGGAGGCATGGTAGAATCCCAGGCATCCCATGGCTCCTTCAAAACGGTATTAAGAATTCAAGACTGGTTACGCCGGAGTGGCTTTTAGTGGGTATACCTCCTCTCCCTCTCTCAGTAGGAGAGGATGGTAGCAGGAGGGAGTCCCACATATCCCCCATGGCTTCCCAGGCCGGAGGAATGCATAACGCATTTTACCACTTTGTCAACAAAAAAAAGGCGGCAAACTCTACTGCCATGCGCATTGGTATATTAGTTATAATGTTTCATTGACGTTTTCTTTACAACATTGTACTCATAAACTAATTTTAAAGCACGTATCAGTAAGCCATTTTATGTTAACTCGGGCAGCGGTTATTCATTAATGAAACTGCATATTTCCTGTCACTTATCATTGGATGGAACAAAGCAATGTTTATCCTCCATCCGAGCCAAGCCTCCGGGTCAGTTAGGTCTAACAACGTCGACACTATTTACTAGAGATGCCACGAATATTCGGCAACTATTCGGTATTCGGCCACTTTGCCGAATATTCGGTATTCGGCCGAATGTTGCCTACTATTCGGCCTAATATCGAATATCTGTTGCACCTACCTTAAAAGAAAAATTACACAAAAAAACCGGCCAAGTGCGAGTCGGACTCGCACACGAAGGGTTCCGTACCATTATCTATAAAATTAAAAACGGTCACCCATCCAAGTTCTGACCCCGCCCGACGTTGCTTAACTTCGGTCAAAAATCATGTTTGTTGTATGGGAGCCCCACTTAAATCTTTATTTTATTCTGATTTTAGTATTTGTTGTTATAGCGGCAACAGAAATACATCATCTGTGAAAATTTCAACTGTCTAGCTATCACGGTTCGTGAGATACAGCCTGTTGACAGACGGACGGACGGACAGACGGACGGACGGGCGGACGGACGGACGGACAGCGGAGTCTTAGTAATAGGGTCCCGTTTTACCCTTTGGGTACGGAACCCTAAAAATAACCAAACCTAGGTTAGTTAAATACGAGGGCATTTTTTTGAGCATTTGTTGATTACATAATATTTTGTTTTTATCATGGGTCTGACTTGATTGACTTTAATACATTCATTAATTCTGTTCAACATAAAAATATATCTTAGCAAACGTTGTGTGGTGTTGGCCAACAGTTTTCATAATAATCGTGACTCAAAATGTTCGCATGTCATGCCGAATATTCGGTATTCGGCCAAATTCACTATTCGGGGCATCTCTACTATTTACGTAAGCACATATTAACAATTAGCCATTGGCCATACGTAGACCTTATCGTCCATGTAATAAGGTTTACGTTCAACTAACTATGTGGTAGTGACGTGTTTCCCGTTATCATGGGTTTCAATGTCATGTGTACGTCCGGAAATGTGCAATTAAACGCGGTTCAGGAATGTTAAGGTCCATTTTGTGGGCTATAAATATATGTTGTCTATTATTCATTCAGTTTACGTAATAAAAAAATCATATATGTTCATGTGTGTTCACGGAAACGTACGAACGTGTCTTGCTATTTCAGTCAGTCTCGGTACTAAAAGTACTGACGTTGACTGAAGTAGCAAGACAAATACGAACGTTTCCGAGACAATACGATGGAAAACAATTATGCACTAGATCTGTATGTGTTTACATGTGTTTGATATTTATGTTACTTATTTCTAACTTAGAAAGAGTTCAGTGTAATCAGTAAGGCTAGAAATGAGGTTAGAGGAAAATATTTAATAGTTTCGTCTTGCCTCAAAAGTATCGTTATTTATAGAATGGGGAGTTAAATATCAGAATGGAAACTGTACAGTATACAACGTATATACATACGTAGAGACTAGGGGAGACAGGGGTTGGAGGTAACAGTAAGAATTAACAAGTTAATTCTAGTCCTGATCACCGGGCAAGAATAAAATAAAATTCGGACTTTCCCAAATGCAAAAGCTTAAAACAGCAACGTCTTTGGTGAAATCTATTGGCGTTTTGAAGTCAATTCTAGCTGTTAAATCTACCTCCCCCTTTAGTTAAATATATAAATAAGTATTTTATTGCCTAATTTACCTTCTCTACTCTTTGTCGACATTTACATCTTCTCATCAAATCACCGATTCTTGTTTGAGAAGTTCCGAGTTCATGTTTACCTTGGCTATGATTGGAATCCGAAAATAGATATCTGCGATCGTTACTATTTTCTTCGCGCCCGTATTTTCCTTTCCGATGTCCGTCTACTGAAGCTTTATTTATGCTTGTTTATGTCTATACAAACATATACAATATTATGATCTCGTAAACGCTATAAGGAGTTTCCAAGTGAGAATAAAACATAATTACCTATATCATCGTAAGTACTATATAAAAGTGAATGTATTCAGTGAAATTGGAATCAATAGTGGAGAAAATACAATTGAATTTGTTTGGTTAAAAAGTGGATCGCAATCAAATTCAAATAAAACAAATAATATTCTTTACCGATTGAAACAAGTCACATTTCCATACATAGTGCCCTTTTTTCATTACTCTTTACTTTATTGCACACTTCTATATAAGAATAAATACTAGAGATGCACCGGATATTCGGTTCCTATCCGGTATCCGGCCTATCCGGCCATAATTTCAATATCCAGCCGGATACCGGATAGTGTCTCACTATCCGGCCGGATACCGGATAGTAATATTGCTTGATTTCGGAGTAAACAAATTCGATTTAAGAAACAGTCACGGTCATAATCGTACTTGTTTATTATTTTAAAACAATTTAAACATTCCACTGACTTACACGCGCACTCATTTCGAACCTAAAATTGAGTCCGAGCGAACGTTCATTAGGAAACTGGTCAAACCCTCAAACCTGCACAATGCGCACCTGAAAAACCGAAATGTAGGTATAGATCCGCCGGCCGGATACCGGATATTCGGCCGATGGTCAGGCTGAATATCCGGTATCCGGTATCCGGCCAAACAACTATCCGTTGCATCTCTAATAAATACAGAAAATACATCAATGCAAGTACTCATTAGTGTAGCTGACAAGCATTATTGTTGCATTACATAGTAAATACATACGGTTATTAGCAGCAGAAGTAAAGTGTGTTTAAAATTATCTGCACTCGCTCTTATTCGTTTAAAAATATTAAAATTTGTTATAAGATTCAGACAATTTTGAACACCCCACTCTATTAGCTAGTTCTGTACAGCGAGCCACAAAAGCGCACAGCACATTCACTTCTAAATGAATTCCATTAACAACGGTATGCACTTTTGCAGCTGTGTGTAGGTCTTAATTCATATGTCGATACTTGGAGCAATTGGTGCAAGTGGCTGGCTTTCTACTCAATTGAAATCATTTACTCTCATCAATTAGCAATACGTTGATTTGAGCTTATTGACGCGTCGTCAGTTTTTTTTTTCAGTTAACTATGTACCACTCTGTTTTATTTGTTGTTTGTACTTGTTTTGTATTTGCACTATCGTCTATTATTCCATGACAGAAACATCGGAAATCCATTATTCCAGTGAAATTTAAAATATTTCCTGAAGTGAACAGCAATATATTCATGGATGCTTTGTCTACTCGAAATTAGGTCAAATGCTGATGCAACGCAATGCAATGCACGTCTTTTATATCACGTTGGTGGCGACTGCTGCTGGCTAGCCTGCTCCCCTTTTATAAAGGTTAAAGCTACAAGTTACAATTTAAAAACGATTTTACTATAGCAACATTAATCAAAACGTCTTTGCTATTGGCCAAGCTCCTGTCAAACGCCATATTTGAAGCTTTGTAAAGGATGTACTGATGATAAGCGTAGTGTTTGTGTTACCGTCCTTAAATGATTGCAGTTAACTTTTCTGGAGCAACACTGTGCAATAATAAGTAAACTAGGTAAGCTATAATAAATATATGTAAATTATTAAGAACAGGTCTCTCACGTATTTTAAGTCGAAAAACGCTCGACATGTTTCACTCCGTACCGCGGAGTGTCATCAGAAAACAGAGAGAGGGAGGAGAGGTGTGTCTGATGACATTAGGTACGAAGTGAAACATGTCGAGCGTTTTTCGACTTAAAATACGTGAGAGACCTGTTCTTAATATATTTAATATGTCTGTGTCACGGAAGTTTTGTTATTAAACTAGGTAAGCTACCTAATGTTACCGTGTTGCACAGTGTTGCTACACAAAAGTTAACTGCGGTGTAGATGCACCATAACCTCTACATTTCTCCTAAAACAAACTACATTATTATGTTATGAAAGCCTCGCCCTACAGCTAGATTGACAGCCATAATTTCTTTTGCCCTTCTTTCAAAGCTCTATCTCTATAATATCGGCAGTTAACATTGGCGCTTGTCTTAGTCCAGAAATAAACGCACTGAATCAAGGTTTCGCGTTCTCAGCGAGAAAAGCTCATACATTACTGTTTACAACACTTTTCAATGAGTTATTATGAGAAGTATCGATATGTTATGCCTAATTCTTTTCTGTCTGTTGCGTCATGTTTTGCTGTCTTTTTAGTCTGTCACGTGAAGAGCTAAATACATCCGAGCTAGAAATTCAACTGCGGCTATAGTGTGATTATATATAATTTTCTTCTTCTAGTCCTGAGCCTAATTTCTATGGAGTTTTTGTGTCATTACCGGTTTTAAATCCGCCGTCTTCATATTTTGGAAACGATCCCCATGCAAGTACACCATACTTTTAATCAGAGTTAAGTTAGTTTAAAATTTTCCTTACAAAGTACCTATTTTAATTGCTCTTTCGTCTTTTTATAATACCTTCTTCTCTTCCTATCCATGTGATATTGATATCAGTCCTAATTTCGATCGCTATCGAAGACGTAGTCTTCTCACGTTATGTATTGTCTATTCCAACGTCTTAGTGCGTTTCGCGTGCTCAGCACAGGATGTACGGATTTTTAATTTATTAATAACTAATTTACGCAGTAAATACCAGTTTATGTGTCAAGGGCAGTGAAATTAGACACAATTTACATATGACATTCACGCTTCTGAATTTCCGACGCAAAAAGTTTATGTCACACAAACTGGGTTACGCGTCGCAGCTGTAAAAAAAAACTATTAATATTCGATTCAATGTCGTCTCCTTGACTGCCAATGACGGGTACTTATAACTGGATTCACATAGGCCTAGTGAACCAACGTAAGGGTGGCCTCTGGTCACGTTTACTTAGTAAGAAGCTTGAAGCCAAGAAATACTGGCTACGAGGTAGCTTAGTGAATTATGTGGTCAGACAAATACGAGTAAACATACGCTGAAACGTGGTAGAACGAGATATAAATAGCGACTCTTGAGTTTCCGTGTTATGGCAATAAAGATAGGAATCTTGTATGGAATATTCATTGATTGCAAATATGTTAGGCCGCTTGAGTCAACAAAACAATGTGTAGGTAATGTTTTATTATTGTCTATAGCTCGCAAGCTTGAACACTTGAGTTGTGATAAAGACTCAGTGGCGGATTTGTCCTAACGCCCAGCAGGCCCGGGCCTAGGGCGGCAAGATATTAGGGGCGGCAAATTGTGTAAAAAAATTCGCTGATGATAACAAGAAATAACTCAAAATGTAGTCAATATGATGGGTGCTGAGAAAGGGGCGGCTACATGGCTTGGGGCCTAGGGCGGGGCGGCAAAGACCGCAAATCCGACACTGTAAAGACTCATGATTGTAGTAGAGATGTAAAGTCTAACTCCCCTTATTTATAGAACTCTACAAGCCTCGGTTAATTTTTGTTTTGTCCCTTTCTTACAAATACATAAGTCAAGATGTCAGATTAAGACAAACAATTATTGATTGTGCGTTTATGACTAACACCATTATACTTTAGACGTCTAATGTCGAAGACGTTCTATGAATATTTAATTACAATACAATAATTATGGCCGTTTGTATTAGCAATGTGTAATGTGTCTTTGATCTCTGATCACAACAAGTGTTGGTTTAGACCGTAAGTTAGAAGTAGTAGCTGTAGATGGAAATTTTAGCACATTGTCATATAAACAGGGTGACGCAACACAAAAGACAAAACCGTGCCGTCAAAATATTTTTGAGCTTTTAAGATTTGGATTGATATATGTACTTACTTTAGTCCGTAAGGTACGTATCTATTACGGTACGTATCTATTAAGGTACGTATCTATCTAGTACGGGCCTTAGTTGTCTCAAAAATAATGATACATATTTGATTTAATAATATCTAATTTTCCGTGACAATCGTGACATTAAATTTTAAAGCATTACTAGATTACTATACAAGGAACGATCGAAGTCCCTCCCTAGTCCTTTTTAAGAATCCCAAAAGGACTTATGATTTAGAAGTCTACTCTCTTTTTTACTGGTGGTACATTTAGCCCCGTCTCACCCTACTTCTGAAAAGTAGTTTCAGACAGTATTACGTAAGTTGTTTAAATAATACACGCGACACTGAGTTCAACACACTTTCCTCTACTTTTTTATATTCCTCGTAAACTGACGTTGTATTCACATTGAAATTATATATGTCGTAGTCAGATCGTATAATCCGCCGTATTACATTACGGCTAGCCGTTATCAAAAACAGGGGCGTTTTGAAATGCGGCGATTCGACGATTAGCCGGATTGTCATTGCGATACGTTCTTCAATAAGGCGGCCAACGTTTAGCCGCATCGTACTACTATTTTAGATTGTAGAGTGACCAGTTCTTTCGGTCACCCACGTAACCGGAGTTTGACAATGTTTGCAATTTAATTTATTTTTACCATGGTCCCACCGCACTACATGTGTTTCTTTTCCAAAACATTTCCTTCACAACTTAAATAGACGGAGCCCCGCAAGCGGGGCTCCTATTTCTGGGCGGTTTGCCCTTCGGGCATCTGAAGCTACCTAACGAACCTAACCTACTTACCTACCTACGCTTTTTTCCCCAAAGTGTAATGTTTTCACGGACGTCTCACTAAATCAATAGGTAGGTAGGTTAGGTTCGTTAGGTAGCTTCAGATGCCCGAAGGGCAAACCGCTCAGAAATAGGAGCCCCGCGAAGCGGGGCTCCGTCTAGTTAAGTTGCGAAAGAAATGTTTTTTGAAAAGAAACAGTCCGACGAACTCCATTTTTGATGGACACCCCAGCGTTTGTCAGGCAGCGCCACGGGTGTTAAAAATGGGAACTAAAAACTGTCAAAGCGGCGGCTAATGACTCGCTGTATTACATTACGGCTAGCCGTGTTGAAGAACGTATGGCGCCGAATACATTCCGGCGGATTCTCATTCAGCCGCATTCAATTCGGCTAATCGTTAAACCGCCGCATTTCAAAACGCCCCTGTTTTTGAAAACGGCTAGCCGTAATGTAATACGGCGGATTATACGATCCGACTGCGACATATACAACTTGTATGCTAATTGTTGGACTTTGGATTATGTTAAACTGCATTGGGTTTCTTTGTGGGGCTTATAGCCTGTAGTTTTTAACAATTGTGGATAACCACGTAATAATACATTATTACAGAGGCCAGGAATTTAGAGATTTCCGGCCAAGTTAAAGACTATGGGCCAGTTGCACCAACCACAATTAACAGACTGATCAACGTCACGCAGCAGAAATCTATGAAACTTCCCATACAAATAAAATTTAGCGAACGCTTTAACGGTGACAGACGGTTTGGTGCCACCAGCTTATACCTTCCATTCTTCTCCATGTCCACATTTCAAAAGCGCTCAATCTGTCTCTATCACGCTGGGTTAATGTCCACGTCTCGCTTCCATATAACGCTATACTCCAGACGTAGGATTTCCTTTTATATTAAATATAATATCTGGGAGACATATAAAAACTCAAAAATGCGCGTTTTCCCAGAGATAAGACCTAGCTTGCTCGTTTAAAGGTATAATATAGTTTTGTGGGTACTGCTACAAGACCGAGTTTTCTTCTTCGACCACTTCGAACCAACACTACTCGTATCCACCTCACCGCTGAACACCTACTACAATCGTACATCACTACATCTTACAAAACAAAGTCCTCCGCCATATCTGTCTGTTCGCGATAAACTCAATAACTACTGAACGGATTTTCGTGCAGTTTTCACACATCAATTGAGTGATTCTTGAAGAAGGTATATAATTTGTTAAGGTTTATCCGTGCGAAGCCGGGGCGGGTCGCTAGTTTATTTATAATCTTGAAATCTGCTCGGCGTTTTATCAACAGCTTAGATTATTATTACTGCACTCAAAGAAAGCGGAAATTATCAAACAAGGCCCGTATCATAATTGAATTGTCTACTTTGTCTAGTCTATCAGACTTCCTTATCGTTGTCACATAGTCCAGTAACATTTGCGGCCGGTCGACCTTGCAGACTTAGCACTTTTCTTCCGGCTTGCAATTTATTGGCAATTTTGTGAAGTTGATGCCTTTATTGGGCGAAGGGAGTGTTTTTTCAAGACAAGTTGGGAAATCAGTAGGACAACAATATTAGAATACCTACTGATTTATACAGGAGTTGATTGGTTTATTAGAAAACACAATTTCCCTAACGGACGATGCAGTCTTAATAAGGGGAGAAATGCGAACGTATTAATTTTAGAGTCAGCAATCAGTCGCAAATAGACTACAGCCAAATAGGCCGAATATATTGCAATGCAACATCTTTAGTACCCTAGAATGAAGATGATGTGTTACGATATATTTGGATCTAGCCGTATATAGATAAAGGATATGAAATGAAATACGCTAAGCATACGACCGAAGAAAACTTCTAAGAACTCACGTGAGTCCCAAGATATTGTATTGTCTGTTCCCAGTATTACCGTAAGAAGATGCTATTACAGACGAGACTTACAAGCATTTATTGTAATTTGAGAAAAAGGTTAATTTGGACCTTGGCGTCTCATAAAGACTGGTTTTGTGGGGTTATTCCCATTTTTCCCAACCATTACCCCCCAATTTGAAGAAATGGGATAAATAGGTACATCTGTTACCAATGTGGACTGAGAGACGAATTAATTCCCACTAGTAACTTAAAAGTTGTTCATAAAATATTCGGACATCTTAAAAAATCTGGAGGCAACGGGGAAGGACTGGAAGGAGTATAATTCCCTGTTAATCTGTGTTCGGGGAAGGAGTATAATTCCCTGTTAATGTGTTATTGTATAATTAGTGAAAACAAAACAAAAATCCGAATTTCGTGCTTCTCACGACAAATCCCAAGAACAAGTTATATTAGCGCGAAAAGTTGTCGCAAATGTGTCTATATACTCGGATTATTACTCCGTTTTATTGCCAATAGTGCCAGCTATATTCCTTGTACCCTACATTTGCCATCGAAGTGACGCCAGGGTTATATTGGATTTATATTCTTACTGCATCCTTGCAAGCGCTGGTGGCCTAGCGGTAAGAGCATGCGACTTTCAATCCGGAGATCGCAGGTTCAAACCCCGGCTCGTACCAATGAGTTTTTCGGAACTTATGTACGAAATATCAGTTGATATTTACCAGTCGCTTTTCGGTGAAGGACCACATCGTGAGGAAACCGGACTGATCCCAATAAGGCCTAGTTTCCCCTCTGGATTGGAAACAGATGGCAGTCGCTTCCGTAAAAACTAGTGCCTACGTCAATTCTTGGGATTAGTTGCCAAGCGGACCCCAGGCTCCCATCAGCCGTGGCAAAATACCGGGATAACGCGAGGAAGAAGAAGACTGCATCCTTGCAAGAGTGAGAGAAATTTTAGGAAAACGGTCGTCATTTTGGTTGGAAGCATGTTTGTCAAAACACTATCCTCTTAACTTTCTTCAAAAACTCCTTCCTCGTAAAACTTTAAATTCGGAACTTTCTGTTATGTCTAGGTATAGTTCAAAACTCGTATTGAATTTGTACTAGTACAAGAACGTGGGGTCTATTACAGAACTCCTCAGGAGCTGAAAGCGTCTACACCGTGTTTTTTTTTTTTTTTCCGTTAATTTCAAGGGTGCATACCTGAGCTTAAATCAAGTAACTTTCCCAAAGACAACGATATTCTAATTAACTCCATTTCGAAGATAATCAATATTTTATTTTTTCCTATAAGGCATCTACAAGCTTGTACACTTGCCTTAAGGCCGGTTTACATATTGATTAGTGTTTAGAATGAGTTCATACATTTGCTACTAAACTTAAGTAAAATCTCGGTCGATCGATGTTCGAATTGACATTGATATGTCACAGATTTCAATTGTTTGGTTTAGTTAAATGTAATGCCCGTGTTACAACAACGCTATATGCTACATTTAATTACTTTTTAATATTAATTTTTCTGAAAAAAAAAAGCAAAAAAAATTTTTTTTTTTCAAAATTATCTATGCCATTTAGTTTTCTTAAACGTACTTAACCATACCCCGAAGTTAACAGAATTCAATAAAAACACGGTGTATACTTCGCACAAACATTCGATTTGTTCGAAGTTACATATTTAGTTTTGTTAACACAGTATATTTGAGAACATCTATAAAGCGGAAATACTATTGTACAAATGTACAGCTGGGCTGCTACAGATTTTAAACATGGGGGCCACTTTTGGGGGTATGAGAAAGTTGAAAAATAAAGTTTTTCAAACTATATCGTGTTATATATCAAATAAAAGAGCTCATCTTGAGAATTTCAATTTTTTTTTTTATTTTAAAATACATAGGTTAGAAGTTATTTAAGAAAATAGCCAAAAAATTACCACTCCCCCGCCGCTCATATTTGAGCACAGACGTAACAGATTTGAGCGAGATGAAGAGATAACATTTCGCTGTTTCCTACCTCGCCATGTGGTCTTAGAACATACCTACCATAGTACCCACCCAGGTCCTAAAATTTCTGCATTAAAAAATACACAAATAACCTATAACATAAGCCTTATCGTCCTTAAAAGTTATGTCGCACATTTTTGTAAACGTTTTTACCTATAAAATCTGCATACAACATAACCTATTCAAACACACATTCTTGAAACATTACAATATCCCACTGCACTTTGCTTTGCACTTGCTCGAGCGGTTGTGCAATCGCGCGCTAGGTCTTCGCAAATTGCAGCCGCTATGCAATTACGTGCATTTGCTGCACTAGGTAGAAAAACACCAAGCTATAAATGGCTAGGTCAAATAGCCTAGTTTTTTATAGAAATTTTAAACAGTTCTACAGTAGTCGTCAAATCAAACTTAAGGAAATACATTGGAAAAACAAGATCAAGTATTTTCGATTTCAATTATTAAAAGTAAAAGCGAATATGATTTACTAACATTTCAGTTCAATATTGTTCTAGCTACCTAAGTCAGGCGTGGCTTACTCCGCGATTTCGTCGCTTTGCTACAGGCCCCAATTTCACATCGGTGACAGGTGCGACGAATTGTAAAATCACTGTTGCTGACGTCACAGGCATCCATGGGCTACGATTACCACTTACCATCGGGCGGGCCGTACTCCTGTTTGCCACCATCATTGTATTATTTAAAAAAACTTTATTATATCGGATAAAAACAGATATTTCTCTTGCGAGGTTTCTGACAATTGTCAAAGATTTAGAAGAATTGTAGGTAATTATTGACAGGTAATGAGTTATATGTCGGAATTTCGTGACAATTGTAGTGTTTCTTGTGACAATTGTCAGAAACCTCGCAGGAGAAATATCTGTTTTTATCCGATATAACAAAGTTTTTTTTAATAATACAATGATGGTGGCAAACAGGAATACGGCCCGCCCGATGGTAAGCGGTAACCGTAGCCCATGGATGCCTGTGACGTCAGCAACAGTGATTTTACAATTCGTCGCACCTGTCACGTTGGTGAAACAGGGGCCAGGTAGCTAAAAGTACATCCGTTCCACCCCAATTTTGGGGAAAGCCATAAGCCGCGCGTGGCGCTGTCGCCACCTAGCGGCCATATCTGTGCTGATCGTAACAGAACAGACGCGTTTTGTTAGAGAGTGAGTCTTCTGTACCTAGTACTATTATTTATTCTGTGCCTAGGTATGTGTTTTTTTAAATACGCTTATTTTATACGTTTATACATATATGTCAAACATCAAACATCAAACATCAACATTTATTCAGCAAATAGGCCACAAGGGCACTTTTACACGTCATCATTGAATTTACATACATGCAAAAATAGTAACATCAACAATTTTATAAAATAAAACTAAGAATTCAATCTAACGTATTACAATTACTAAGAGATGTATATGGTCTCTTAATGTCGAATTACATAAAAAATACAGATACAAAACACAAAAAAAAATCTATAATATTTAGAGGTGTAAATGTCTCTAGGTGTCAGAACTATAAGATTATATAGTTTATCAAGTTATCCTTAGAGATGTATAGGGTCTCCAAGAGTCAATATCCTGTATAATGTTTTTATTGATATCTATAGAATATTTAATAGGCTTGCACCATCGCCCACACTGTTAACTGTACATCGGTGGACCTTAGGCCTTTTATAATAAGGTCCGCCGATGTACAGTTATGAGTGTTACTGTTTGTATAAATATTTATTAGAAATTAAATGGTATGTAGGCATACAATGTATTATTAATATATATTCTAGAGAAGATCTCCGCATTTCTATATTTCTAATCAATTCCTATGTTTATTGTGGTATGGACTATGATCGTTTGACCTTGCCAGATACTCTAGCAGTGACGTGACGGAATAATTGCAGAATGTTTTACATATAATGATATCCTTCCCGTCGATTCTTGAATGACCAGTGGCCTTATACTTTAATAGGGAGTATTACTGCAATGTTCTGCCGCCAGAGTGCATAACTAATGATTTGTTTAGTAAACCATAGAGTAACTTATACTTACATACTAGGCCTTAAACAGTTTTTTGACAAGTTTTCACCATGACATTGATGCATCAAGGCGGTTTGTTTACAGGCCTACCGCAAAACGCGAAAATCGAAATGGCTTTATCTGCCTCTCTATCGATCGAATAGGCAAGAGTGATAAGAGAGGCAGAAACCGAACTTTCGATTGTCGTGTTTGGTGGTGGTGGCTTACCGTGAAACCTGACGCCCTCTACGCAGAGTTTTGCGCATTATAAAATCAGAATCCTCTCAATGCATATATCCGATCATCCGATGGTATACCTATCTAAACTCACATTATTATATTTTAGTTTTCTCTCGGCCGAGGTTACACAGATCTAAAATAAAAGTGAAACAGATTTACTCGTTCACACATGCTTGTGATCTTGAAAATAGTTATCTAACATGTCACTTCGTCCAAACGTGAATTTAAACTGTCGCGGCGTTTATAATAAAAGAAATAGAATAACTAACATAATGCTCTAGCCAACATCGTTGAAGGCATGTTTCAATCAAAAAATAAACTTAATCAAAATCGAGACCACCAGCTTACGGATAATCCGATAAACCTTATTATTTTCCTTCTCACAGATTACCAATTCGCCGGACGATATCAGCCTGTCAGTTGTTCGGAACTGTCACCTTTTGCGTTTAACTGACAGGCCGATATCGTCCGGCGGACTAGTAATCAGTGGGAGTGGGAGTTAAGACAGCTTCACAACTATAATTTAATAAATTGCCAATGAGGACCAAATGATAAAAAATGTACGTGTTTGGATGGGTCTACCATTCCTCAAACTATCTTTGGAATGGCAGCTAACGTTCACGAGGCTTCATTGTATATCTCGCTTAAGTTCTCCTCCTCCACATTCAGATAATAGACTAAAGACTAACTTTATGCGTTGTGAGTTAACAAAAACTATTGTTGTGGCTGAAACTTTATGCCCTTTATGGCATTATACTCTCATACTTACAAAATCGCGGTGTCAATGTGAGAATCGCGTTATTATACTCATAATTATGTATCTTTACATAGATGCTTATATACAGAGTTTAATATACAAATGCTTCGAGTCAACACGATTTATGTACTAGTTTATGTGTAGGTCATAAAATAAATAGGTATTAGCACTCAATATTCATGACAATGTTACAGCTTTTCGTTTCATTCATTTGTTGCATGTAAATAAAATTGATTACTATACGCTTCGTTAAAGCCAACCTATTGTTGAACGTATTGCTCTACTCTACTTTATTTGTACACTAGCGACCCGCCCCGGCTTCGCACGGGTAAACCTCAACAAATTATACACCAAAACCTTCCTCAAGAATCTCTATTGATAGGTGAAAACCGCATGAAAATCCGTTCAGTAGTTATTGAGTTTATAGGGTACTTGCCGTTGACCTAGAACTATGAAATTTTCCAAGTATGTAATATCGTCTTACACTACAAGTACAGGGAAAAATCTGAAAACCATAAATTTATGAAAAAAAAAGTTAAATTTGTACGGAACCCTCGGTGGGCGAGTCCGACTCGCACTTGTCCAGGTTTTTTATTCTTATAGGTATTCTTGTTATGTAGTTTTCCTCATAAACCACTTAATTTTCCTTGTCATCATTAAAGTACTTAAAGGAAAACGCAGTCACGTACGCTGCAGCGGGGAAAGTGCAGTGACTTGACATAGATAAAAGCATTAAAAGCCTAGAAAATGGCGCGCGTTGCTAAAATGCGAACTTAGTAATACACTCCTCCTTTATTTATTTAGTTAATTTTATAAGTATTAGATATTTCCCCGCTATCATATTAATTACCGACATTGATTCCCTCCCTACATATTTACATACTATAAGTAGGTATAATTATAGCCTATTTATTAAGTACAAGTAAAATATTGAACTACTGGATTTGAAGTTGTATGGGTCCGCCATTTTGAAATAGACCCAGAAACTTACAGAATTTCCCGAGAATGTGTTAAAAATGCTATCTGTAGTGGAGAACAGTAAGACTTGACATTAGAAAGCATTTTTGCCCAACAAACGCACACGCTTCGCTCGCGCTTAGTGCTCGCTCAGGCAATAAATCGATATTCAAGTTGGATGAATTCTCAAAATTTGTGAATAAAATGTTTTTTATTTTTCAAAGAATTAAATTTAAAACTAGGACAGCAACCATTTCGATATAAATACTAGACTATATTTAACATACAGATTAATTTGCATATCCATTAAACGAGGATTCAGGACTTCGCTCCCAATTTCTTTGTCCCTGTATTTCACTGATTCAGGGCTTGGAACACTTCCAAGCTTTGTATGTTTACATGACAAAGGGAAATAATTAATACATTGAAATCACTTGAATTTAAATTCTAAGGAGATGTCATAAAGCTTAGTTTAGAATGTTTTGTCAATGTACAAAATATACATCGTAAAAGGAAATTAGTACTGAATGGAAAACGATTGAATTTGAGTTCTAGGGAGCGATATTAAGGTTTAGTTTAGAATGTGTTGGTGTGAAACTCTAAATTTTCATCGAATAAAGGTACAGTCACCTGCAATAATATGTTACTCTTCGACGACCGCAAAAATATATGACACGCTCTTATAGCTCTACAAATAAGATCGTGTCAGATATTTTTGCGGCCTTCGTTGTGTAACATATTATTGCAGGTGACTGTACATGTTGTGGTTTTCATTATCTTGGAGTAGTCTTTGTTTATGATTTCATATATTTATGCATCAGCCGATCCACTTTGTTGTTGTCGCTTTAGAAACTTGTGTACTGTGTACTTGTGTACAGTCGCCATCAGATATATAGGAGCGGCCAAGGTGTTCACAATATCTGAACACGCGCTCTAACGCCCTGACAATAGAGGCGTGTTCCGATATTTGTGAGCACCTTGGCCGCTCCGATATATCTGATGGCGACTGTACTGAGTAGTAGTAGATGTAGTCCATAATTATTTTCCATCGTATTTTGAACGTATCTTGCCATTTCAGTCAGTCCCGGTACAAAAAGTACTGAGGTTCACTGAAGTAGCATGACAAATACGAACGTTTCCGTGAAAATACGATGGAAAACAATTATGCACTACATCTTCTATGTCTTTACAAATCTTGTTCCTCCCTTACGCTGATACTTTTATTTTCCAAAACAACCTAAATATACCTAAATATTGAGGAAAATAGGCTTTGTCATTAATAAATAGGTACAACACACCTTTGTTGTTATTATATTTTACATAATTGCGGTTATGTGATCACGCTATACCTACTCACGTTACAAGTGTTGTAACTCAAGCAATCAATTTGATGACACAGCATCATTCAAGTCTATAATTCTCGATTTTTTAAGGTTCCGTACCCAAAGGGTAAAAACGGGACCCTATTACTAAGACTCCGCTGTCCATCTGTCTGTCACCAGGCTGTAACTCATGAACCGTGATAGCTAGACAGTTGAAATTTTCACAAGATGATGTATTTCTGTTGCCGGCTGCCGCTATAACAACAAATACTAAAAACAAAATGAAATAAATATTTAAGTGGGGCTCCCATACAACTAACGTGATTTTTTTGCCGTTTTTTGCGTAATGGTACGGAACCCTTCGTGCGCGAGTCTGACTCGCACTTGGCCGGTTTTTCCACCTTGCGAGAACGCAATTGCAATACGTTAGTTTGAATTGGTAGTTGCAGTTAGTTGTATTTTATAAAATTGTTGATGTATTGTTATTATTTTTGCTTATATGTAAAATGTAAATTCAATGTTGACGTGTAAAAGTGCCCTTGTGGCCTATTTGCTGAATAAATGTTGAAGTTGAAGCAACTTAATATGCTAGCCGGTCTGATGGCAACTGTAGGTACCTACAACTCTGTCAACACTATTACCAGTATTACCTGACCATTACTAGACCTTAATGTCTTCACAATAAGGTTTAATTAAACACAGTCAATTAAAGTGGTACAGTCACCAGCAATAAATGTTACACTTTGAAAGCTGCAAAAATATGTGACACGCTCTTATGGCTCTACAAATAAGTTCGTGTCAGATATTTTTGCGGCCTTCATTGTGAACATATTATTGCAGGTGACTGTACGTTACAATGCGATACAATTGGCTTAATACAGACACACCCATCGACGCAACCCGCTCAATGCCTACGTTTATCTTTATGTGCGACAATTGCTTGTCATCTTACTAATGTGATGTGATATGTGATAATACTGATAATTTACGAGTAGCGAAGCGGTTACGGCCAGGGGCTTCTAACTAAGGCCCGTGGAAAAGCCGCGATAGAGACAGGAGCCAAAAACCTAAATTATGGACGGAATTTATCGTTGGTGCAAAAGTTTGCAGGCCCTTGGTCGTATTATAAACGCATAAAAATGAAAAATAAATAAATAATAATAATAAATAAATAATATATAATAAATGTTGTATGGGAGCCCCACTTAAATATTTATTTTATTTTGTTTTTAGTATTTGTTGTTATAGCAACGCAGAAATACATAATCTGTGAAAATTTCAACTGTCTAGCTATCACGGTTCATGAGTTACCGCCTGGTGACAGACAGACGGACGGACAGCGGAGTCTTAGTAATAGGGTCCCGTTTTTACCCTTTGGGTACGGAACTCTAAAAATTATACCTAAATGTTACTTTATTTTAATTTCTGACACAAAGCAGTTTACGCAAACTTTTAAGTATTTGGTTTGGGATTTAAAAAACAGGGTTTACAGGCGTTTATAAAACGCCCTCCAGGGACGATCAGGCACCTTCTGACCGAGGAGAGGTGGACTAGCTATCACATTTTAAGCTTACTGATCACTGTCGACGCGAACTTTTTGTTTAGGTTAAATTTAATTAAAATTTGCTTGCATGCTGAATACAAGGTTTGTTTGTAATAATTAAAGACCTTATGTTACTGTATTCTGACAAATAAAGAATTATGATTATGCAAAACCCTCGCTCGCACAAAACCGGGTCATCGCTTGCTAATCGTCGGCAGTAAGGCAGATGCCTAGACTAAAGAACGTAGTGTTGATAAAAGTACGATGCATTTAAGTATGACGCTACTTTCCATTGTTCCAAGTTTATTATATCAACAGTAGGTACAACGGCCGTCTTGATTGTCCTCAAGAATACTGCTGAGCAATTAGCTTAATTACTTTTTTATACTAATTAGATAGTTAATTGCTGAGTATCTGATCGTAATGAGAAAAACAAATGAGGATAACAGAGGATTTTATTAACCTTCTGCCTTGGGCAGGCGTGGCTCACTCCGCGATTTCGTTGCTTTGCTACAGGTAGCTAAAAGTACATCCGTTCGGCCCCAATTTTGGGGTTTGCCATAAGCCGCGCGTGGCGCTGTCGCCACCTAGCGGCCATATCTGTGCTGATCGTAACAGACGCGTTTTGTTAGAGAGTGAGTCTTCTGTACCTAGTACTATTATTTATTCTGTGCCTTGGGCTGCATTAGAAAATTGTTTGTTTACTTAACAAGTACATATAATCCATACTAATACATCATCATCAGGCATTTAACATCTTGACAGAGGATTTATGCAGCGTCTGTAAGCGAGGAACAACGTCTCTTGTGGCTGTATAAGCCAATGTGGGGCCGGCATTTGCGACCGCATTTGTGGCAGCTGAGGCAGGGAGCCATGTCGACATCATGAGATGGATTTTACGCGATTTCGGGCAAGGTCCTGGAACCATGCGTTGTCATGGATTTCGCGACCTTTCGCGATGGTCCCCCTCCATCCATCGCGATCTGACGCGAGCTCCTCCTACTCGTAAGTTTCCCTATCGATATCAAAAGCGACCAGACGAAGTTGGGGGCAAAAGCTAGTCAATCAATAATGGAACTTTTCTAACAACGCAATCCCCGTTTTATAGATTGCTGAAAGGAAACTGATATCTAATCTGCACAACCATGTATAATGCTCGCGTAGTCATAACATTGCATCGCTTTTGTTCAAACATTGACCGACCAGTTCGTTTACTTTTGTATAGGTAAACCAGAACTTTGGGAGTATTGTCAAGAGGGCGCTCGTTTTGAATTTTATATAGCAACAATTTGTATAGTGGGGACAATGGAAATTGGCAGATGATTTTTGTTTTATTCCGACAACTTTAATAAGTGCGAAGTTTGATGTTTGGATATTTCTTCGGTTTTTACGCTATAAAATTCGTGAATTTTACGACGTATGACACATAAATCAAAATCATCCAAATCTATTTTCTTTTTTGTTTTCTTTTTTTTTAGGTTTGGTCGTTTAATTCCGCCCTTACGCCCTTCGCTAGCAATCCGTGGTACCGATGCATGCGATACACCTAATACACAAATCAAATTATTACAAGACATCAACCAAATCGTGACGACCTGACTATAGTGACATTTGTCCATAAGTTTGAAACTTACCCGTCAATTCAGGTGGTAATTTTGTTATGTTTTCTAATGGAAAAATTTCTCTCCCGCACGTTTTTTTTTTTCAATAAATAACTACATATATACACTGTTTACAACTTTTTCTCTGTAAAATCTAAAACTTTCGGCATGATTATTGCAGTCTAATAATAATTCACACGAAACTAGACAAAGCAATGTTTACATTGTCAATATTGACAACTATCATAGAGGGTAGATGTTGTCTATTATTAAAGTTGTTGCCATTGCTAGAAATTAGTACCAACAAATTTCCGTAACATGGCGCACCCTCAATAGATCCTGGTTCACCTATACGTTTAACCTACCAGAATACTTTATGCTGATTTGTTTATTTTTTGTATTATGAACGTTTTATCAAGTATGGCACTGAGAGCTACCACTCCGACCATGCTAAGTTTTCTTGCCAAATGTTAATATGATATGAAATATGATGCGCTCTTATGAAATTAAACACATGTAGTGCATAATTATTTTTAATCATTTTTTCACGGAAACATACGAACGTGTCTTGCTGTTTCAGTCAGTCTCGGTACAGAAAGTACTGAGGTTGACTGAAGTAGCATGACAAATACGAACGTTTCCGAGAAAATACGATGGAAAACAATTATGCACTGATCTGTGCTCGTACATTGTCGCTGCTAAGTCGGTACGAACGTACGAGTTTAAAAAGTAGCCGATGTTGCCATACCTATAACTTAGATTTATAACAAAAAGTTTTCCGTGATGTAGAGCAATGTATGTATAACCAATATAACGCTGATACAAGTTATTACCTTGTAACATGTTTTAACACCACATTTAACACTCAAAACCGATGTGTAAATTTGTGTTGTTAACGCCTGCGCACTGTAGTTTATCAACCTGAGTATTTCAATCCAATAAGAATGGTTTTGTCTGGTTTTAATATATAGAGTGTCTTTGTTATGATCATTAAGAAAACGTCCATTCACCGTTTCCTTTTTGGGGTTGTTCCCATTATATAACAAAATTTACCTGTAGGTATATTGAGACTAGCTGAACCAACTGTGTCAATTCCTCTCCCTTTTTCCCAATGGATAAGCCTAAAGAGGATTCATTTTCGTATCTTTAAACCGGTTGCAGTTATAACTATTTGACAATGTTTTTGACAATTTCGATAAAAGCTTATATGAAAAATTTATTCTGTATCGCATTCACTGCCAGGGGGCGTGGCCTAGGAACAAACTTGTATGACGGTGGACGCACATGTGCGTCGGGGGCAGTGAATGTGGTATGGGATGACAGCTGCCGCCGCCATAATTAACATTGATCTTAGGGTCTACTATGGATATCGAAAATTGAAATCTCATTATCTCCCTTTCTATGGCTTTGCATATTCGAGAGATAGAGATAAATTGAACGATATTTAAATTTCCATATTGGCGGCATGCCCTCACTTTGTTTGGCGCCCAAACAATTCTTAGATAGGAGGGGAGGAATATTTCGTAATTGCCTTTAGGGTTCCGTACCCAAAGGGTAAAAAAGGGACCCTATTACTATGACTCCGCTGTCCGTCTGTTTGTCTGTCACCATCAGTGAACCGTGATCCTAGGCAGTTGAAATTTTCTTTCACAGATGATGTATTTCAATTGCCGCTATAACAACAAATACTAAAAACAGAATATAATAAATATTTAAGCGGGGCTCCCATACAACAAACGTGATTTTTTTTGCCGTATTTTGCATAAATGGTACGGAACCCTTCGCGCGCGAGTCCGACTCGCACTTGGCCGGTTTTTTCTCTGTTGGAACATAGTGTATTCAGCACATAAATAACTCAAAGGTTACATGAGTAACGTAAACAAAACCAGGAAGCGACCACGCAAGTGACAATTGACGTACGAAACTGAAAGTCATCGGCCGCGCGTTAATTGTATGGAAAACAATTCGGGAGTTTAACAAACCAATCAAGTATATCAACAATTCAATATTTATGCCATTTTTTACCGTATTCCTTTGAGATAAAGTCCTATATCTATAGTTCGTAATGTTCTGGCGTCAGATTTTACCTAACGTTATTTGACGTCTACTTTATGCTACTACGAGAATAGTAAAATCAAACGCTGCACGCGAATACGTAGTATTCTCTCTATCACACTTAACTACAACGGGAAGGTGTGACAGAGAGGACACTACGAATTCGCATGCACCGAGCGTTTGATTTTACTATGTTTTAATATGACGTGACATAATAGGAGCCTAGGCTTATTTGGATTGGTTGAGGTAATGTGACATGTATCATTAAAGGAGTGTTGAGTTGACAACTTGACACTATATACATAGGTTCTGGTATTTGTTACTAAGCAGATTGAAATCTTCTCAAGACAAGACAGTCGCCACACCCAGCTAGGAACATGCCTGCTCCGGACTAGCCAGCATACCAGGGGGACGAAATTTTGTGGAGTGATACTTAATCAGCCGGCTACGCAGCCTAAAGCCAATATTGGAAGGTAGTTATCATTTAAATATTTTCTCAATGGTAAGGACTCTAAATTGCTAATATCAGTATTTTTTTTTAAATTCCAAACTGTATAAATTGGTAACTGGTACGCTTATACTTCAGGTGTTGCTCCAAGTTAGGCCTTAAATGGGATGCTGGCTTTAAATTTATACAATGCAAACGAAGTTAGAGACTAAATAACGCTGAATAGAATACAAATGTGAACAGGTTTATCTGTAATATTCAACAGATATTTTTAGTCAGTTTACCATAATTATTGCATCCATCCATATTGTATGCGTTGTTTACGTCAGCATTGAATGCTCGTAGTTTGATCACTTTGATCTAATGATGTGACGTTTGAGATAGTTTTGTACTTGTTTACAACAGAAATCATTGTGGCTTGACACTGCCTTCGTTATACCATCGTCAACAATGTTAACTATCAATTCGTAAACCTTTACGGCTACCACCAGTTTTGACATTGACATAACGCTCACGTTTACGTAACTTACTTTCTATGCATCTCGCTCGTACTCGCATATGCGAGCAATAGTGGAAGCGAGATGTACAGAAAGTAAATTACGTAGACGTGAGCGTTATGTCAATGTTAAAACTGATGGTAGAGGCTCTTATTGCAAAGTTATAAGTATGCTGTTAATTGTGGTAGTAGTAATAGTAATTCGCCATCCTCCAGGAAGACATACTTAATTTGTTCAATCGCTCTCAATATTTATTAGGCGGAGCATTCCACGGGCTGTCCCGTACAAACACATTTTATTTCAAATACAAATGCATTGCATTGCATGCATAGGTAATTTTCTGTGTTGCGACTTTTTTTTTTGGCATTTAAAGCAGGCGATTATTTTTCTGAGCATATTTTTGACCATTTGTCATAGAAAAGGAAACTCTTATACCTGCAAATCTTCACAACAATCGCGTTTGTACGGGACAAACGGTAGACAATTTCATGGAATGCTCCAGGCTCATTTATATATTCATTATTCAATTTTTGAAAAGTTTCAAAGGCTCTTTGGTTTTGTGCAATGGCCCTAAGAATAAAACATCTAGAGCTGCACCAATTTAAAAAGCATTTGTATATGAAATATTTTCTTTCTGCTCGTAAAGAGACCTCCACCTTACAGAAAACCGCAGCCAAATAACACTAGCTAGACCCTAAGTACTCATAGTGTTGTGTTCCTGTCGGTGAGTAAGGTTGCCAGAGCTCAACTAGGGTGCGGGTCTGCGGGGTGTTAGGGTCGGCAACGCGCATGTAACACCTCTCTGGAGTCTGAAGCTTCGGAGACTGCTTACCATCAGGCGGGCCGTATGCTTGTTTGCCACCGACATAATAAATAAATAGGAAACGACTGACTTGACATGTATGTCGATACTGGCCGTCTAATAGTCATAGAAGTAGATATGTGCCTATCTATTACGCCGTTAGTACATCCGACACATTTATTGGTCTATTGTCCATATGATAGGTCTCGTCAACCGCTATAATGTTACAAGGCTTAATGGAAATGCATCCATAGATCACATAGATATAAAAAGTTGTTACGAGAAACGTTGCCGGCGTTTAAATGAACAAGTTATCTCATTTTCAATCTCCAGACCACATTTGTGTGTGGATAGTTGCTTTTAGATGTGAAATTCTAAAAAATATTGGGTAAAATGGTAAATAGATGAAAATATACATTTATGTTAACGCCACAACATAGTACATGAAAAAAAGAAAGGCATGCAGACATAAAAAACATTTGGACGCTAAATCAGCATAATGCCGCGGCAAACCGTGGCGCTGGTTTTCTGTGGGGACCTGACTTAATCTAAAGTTGATGGCGACACGTACGCCAACGATAGAGTCCCTTTCAAACTCTCCACTGACGTTGAAGTGACAAAATGGAAGTCACTGCATAATTAGTGTCTCATAGTGTTGTGTTCCTGCCGGTGAGTAAGGTTGCCAGAGCTCAACGAGGGGCGGAGTAGGGTTGAAAAAACCCGGAAACATTCCCGATTTTTTCTAAAAGCCATGTTTTTTTAAGTATTAGTCGGAAAAAAACAATGTCACTTAGTTTCGGAAATAAACGGATAATAACTCACTTTGAAAAGAACTTGTGAATTTTTCGATTTAAATTTAATCCATAGTTCAGGTAACTACTTACACCTGCTTAGTCGTGTGTTTTGTTATCTAAATGCTGGCTGGCGATCGTTTGTGAAAATGTCTATTGACTTTGATGCTAGTTTAAAAAAGTTTCATTTCTTTCCCAAAAAAACTGAAAAATACGGAAAAAAACAAAAATTTCAAGACGTCCTGAAAAAAACGATTTGATTTTTTCGAGAATTTTCAACCCTAGCGCGGAGTGCTAGGGTCTGCAACGCGCACGTAACACCTCTGGAGTTGCAGGCGTCCATAGGCTACGGAGACTGCTCGCCATCAGGTAGGCCGTATGCTTGTTTGCCACCGACGTAGTATAAAAAAAAATAAACAGCTTGGTCCGACTCCACCATCGTTTCTTCTCTTCATCTTTAATCAATTATTTGTTAATTAAAACACGTATTTTTTGCTTAGATTAATGGGGATTTTAGTCTAATCTGAGACCATGGCACGACAGTTTAGCTAAGCTTTGCAAATAGCTCGTATTCAAGGTTGTTACTTCTTATCTTGACTCCAATTCTTTGGCGTCTCCGGTTACGTTAAATGAAGACAGCCCGACTATAGATTTAGCTATATTGTGGAGGTTGTTCCAGTTACGTCTATGTGTAGTATATAGACTTATTGGAATTTGGACGAATGATCTTTGGTGTCGTGCAGCGGACGACTTTCGGCTGAGACGATGATCTTTGATGATAATATTTCACGATTATTTACAGATTTTTTTGGATACAAAACCTTAGTGAATCAAATATTTGGACTCTTCGTTTTACTTTATCAACTTTGTGATAAAATAAAATAACTTTTATGAAACTGAACGGTTTATTTATTGGCAACATAAAAATAATGCGTTTAGTGATTGTATTCCCATGTATCTCATGTAGAGTCTATGCGGAAAATGAAGAGTCGTGAAATTTATGGGACCCAATACATTCTACGACTCTTCTCTTTCCGCACAGAATCGAAATCACGATACGTCATACAAAAAATTCTTTTCACCACACCAACTGGTAAAGGCTCTCTTGATTGTTCAAAAAATGATAGCAAAGTTGCATTTTATTCACATGTGAGGCAAAGTAATCAAATGCAAATTTTGCGTTGTTTTCTTATGTTTGCTGGTAGAATTGTCTTTTATATGATAATTTTGAGTGAGAATTTAATAACATTCATTTGGATTTGATTTTGTTTGATATCTTACAGTTAATATTTTCTTCGGGTTGGTGTGGTGAAAAAATCTTTTTTTTGCTATTGTGTAAAAATTAATTCGAATTAAAGAAGGGCTAAATAAATTAATCATAGTTCAGATACCTTAACTATGTTCCGAAGCACACCTAAACCAGTTGTTATGGTACTTATGGTGTGAGGTGTGAGTACACAAATGATTTGTTATGGTGTTTTTCCTTATGTTTTACAACGTAATGTTTTAATACTGTAAATCCACGTGTTTCAAGCCCTTGAAATGCTAGTTGCTAGACCAACTAGACATATCCATAAAGGTTTTACGATATGCACTCTTATAGGTTAACAGCTTAAAGGTATGTATACATTATTCTGTTCCAATGCTGTTAAATTATTTATGTTTATAAAGCGGACACCTGTTTAAATTTAATACAGTTTTATATTTGATAATAAATTGTGTAGCCATTACGTATAAAACGATTTTATTTGCGCGCGCATAATTCACCATGAAAATATTTGATATTTCGTTTAATCTTTGTCAAATCACGGGAACTTTGGTATCCGCAACTCCTAAAGTATATTTATAAATCCAAAATCGTTACGCGTATTTAATTGTCAGAATTTTAAATTAAACTTACCGATATTGTCGAATATTCCTTTGTTGGATTGAAGATCACAGAACACAGCACAGAATAAATATAAAAGTTTCAAAATTCGAACACTGGATGGCGGGAATTTTCGCACGCGCGTTCTGCGCGCGCCGCGGCCGTCGACTGACCGGCCAGTCGCTCCTCAGTTCCTCTGGTTCCCACATAGGCGCGTTGTCTCTGGCTTTTTTATTTTTTATTTTTATTTAGTGAAGTGAACCCAACACGTGATGGCAACAGGTTTGTTTTTATAATAGTGTGCATTCGGCGTGGGTATTATCGGTCAAATGTGATATAAGTGTGGCGATGTGATGATTGTACATACTTACTTATAAGTTACAGGTTAGGTTTATAATTAACTGCATAATAATAGGACTTGATCGTCAAGTTCGTGATAACTTGAGAGCAATGTCGCGGAAGGTTATGGGTTCAATTCCGGCGCCAATTATTTTTTACTGACCTACATAGAGGACGATTTTGGTTAAAATAGGTAATTTGATTGCGATTTGCGACTCTACAAAAAATGACATAAATTGTAAAATGCATATTTTTATGTAGCGTGTGATTTTTTAATTCCTCTCATCTCAACTAACATACCTAATTTATAGATGGTCAAGCAAATCTTGCCAGTAGAAAAAGGTGCGAAATTCAAATTTTCTATGAAGCGATATCCCTTCGCTCCTACATTTTTCAAATTTGCCGCCTTTTTCTACTGACAAGATCTGCTTGACCAAGTATATGTCATGTACTTGGTTGCAAACAAAGATCAGAGAAAGAGAGATAGATCTCTCTGTTTACCATTTTTATAAATCAACTAGCGACGCGCCCCGACTTCGCACGGGTTACACACAACCTTAATAAATTCTACTCTTAAACCTTCCTCAAGAATCACTCTATTGATAGGTGGAAACCGCATCAAAATTCTTTCAATAGTTTTTGAGTTTATCGCGAACAAACATACACACAAACAGACAGACGCGGCGGGAGACATTGTTTTATAAGGTGTAGTGATTAGCGTTTTTACTTCGTATTTGCGTTATATATGGGTTAGTCACTTTCGTTTTCAACATTAAAGTATGAGCTGCAATTTCAACACGAATATTTGGCCAAATAATGGTGTTGCTGGGCATCAATACAACGAACCCACAGCAATAACCTAATTTAGGCATCAAATCAAACAAAACAAGATGAACGTGTTTCACGCGTGCCGCAGTCGCGTGGCCGATTAATTAAGGAAATGAATACACCTATTAAGAGCGCTATTACATTTCGGCGTTGAGCGAGTTTAGGTATTTTACGCGCTGCGGCTGGCGGTGCGAGCTCAGGCCGCGTAGCCAAGATGCCGATCGCTTACGCTCCGTAGCGATCGAAACGCAACTGTCACTGTCGCACTAATATGGAAGAGTGATAGAGAGACGTAGTGCTTTTCGTTTTCGAAGCGATAGCGATTGTAACCTTGGCTAGGCCGGCAGTACGCCGATCCCTTCTACCACACTCGCACTACAATGATGGATTAAACATTCTTGATCCTTCGCGAAGCATATAGAAATCAACCATAACAACACTAACTGTACTTAACTTTTAAAGTTCTAAAACTGTTATTTGGTAAGTACGAAATTACTAAATGCAGTGCAAATGTACATAGGGGCTGTTCATAAATTACGTCATCTATTTTTGACGATTTTTGACCCCCCCCACTCCTCAAATCATCCAAAAATCAAGCTTCGGATGAATCTGTTTCCTCCTACGTCATGTTACCATCATCCGATGTCCAGACCCCCCCCCCCCCCCCCCTCTCCCATTTGAAACGACGTAATTTATGAATAGCCCCATACTCGTACTTATGAAGGTATATTACTCGAAAGAAATTATAGGTACCTACTCGCTTATTTACATGTTTCGTCATTGCATTTGGTACCTATAGGTTGTAAAGTTTGTATCAACGAGGGTTTAAAAACGAACTGGTACTGAGGATCTGATGATGATTAAGGTGGTCACGGATACCAATCAACCATGTAGTAACATGATTAGGCTCGTTTGATTCGTCTCAACAAGATCTTTGACACTGAAGATACACAGGGTCTGATGATGGAGCTGGAAGGTGGCCACGGGTACCAGTCTATCATGTAACTAAACAACTTCGTGTTTGGGCTCGTTTGATTCGTCTCAACAAGATCTTTGACACAAGACAGTACTCAGGGTCTGATGATGGAGCTGGAAGGTACCATTACCAATCAACGATGCAACTAAACCACATCGTGTTTAGGATCGTTTGATTCGTCTCAACAAGATCTTTGACACTAGGTGATACTCAGAGTCTGATGATGGAGCTGGAAGGTGGTCACCGGTACCAATCAACCATGCAACTAAACCACTTCGTGTTTAGGCTCGTTTTATTCGTTTCAACAAGATCTTTGACACAAGATAGTACTCAGGGTCTGATGTTGGAGCCGGAAGGTGGTCACCGGTACCAATCAACCATGCAACTAAACCATTTCGTGTTTAGGCACGTTTTATTCATCTCAACAAGATCTTTGACACAAGGTAGTACTCAGGGTCTGATGATGGAGCGCGAAGGTGGCGACGGGTACCTGTCAATCATCATCAGCTCCATCATCAGACCCTGAGTAGTATCTTGTCTCAAACATCTTATTGCGAGGAATCAAACGAGCCCAAACACGAAGTGGTTCAGTTACATGGTAGACTGGTACCCGTGGCCACAGTCCAGCTCCATCATCAGACCCTGAGTACTAACTTGTGTCAAAGATCTTGTTGCGACGAATCGAACGAAGCCAAACACGAAGTGGTTTAGTTGCATGGTTGATTGGTACCGGTGACCACCTTCCGGATCCATCATCAGACCCTCAGTACTACCTTGTGTCAAAGATCTTGTTGCGACAAATCAAACGAGCCCAAACACGAAGTGGTTCAGTTACATGGTAGACTGGTACCCGTGGGCACAGTCCAGCTCCATCATCAGACCCTGAGTACTAACTTGTGTCAAAGATTTTGTTGCGACGAATCGAACGAAGCCAAACACGAAGTGGTTTAGTTGCATGGTTGATTGGTACCGGTCACCACCTTCCGGATCCATCATCAGACCCTCAGTACTACCTTGTGTCAAAGATCTTGTTGCGACAAATCAAACGAGCCCAAACACGAAGTGGTTCAGTTACATGGTAGACTGGTACCCGTGGCCACCTTCCAGCTCCATCATCAGATCTTGAGTACTATCTTGTGTCTAAGGTCTTGTTGAGACGAATCAAACGAGCCTAAACACGAAGTGGTTTAGTTGCATGGTTGATTGGTACCGGTGACCACCTTCCGGCTCCAACATCAGACCCTGAGTACTATCTTGTGTCAAAGATCTTATAGAAACGAATAAAACGAGCCTAAACACGAAGTGGTTTAGTGGCATGGTTGATTGGTACCGGTGACCACCTGCCGGCTCCATCATCAGACCCTGAGTACTATCTTGTGTCAAAGATCTTGTTGAGACGAATCAAACGAGCCTAAACACGAAGTGGTTTAGTTGCATGGTTGATTGGTACCGGTGACCACCTTCCGGCTCCATCATCAGACCCTGAGTACTATCTTGTGTCAAAGATCTTATAGAAACGAATAAAACGAGCCTAAACACGAAGTGGTTTAGTGGCATGGTTGATTGGTACCGGTGACCACCTGCCGGCTCCATCATCAGACCCTGAGTACTATCTTGTGTCAAAGATCTTGTTGAGACGAATCAAACGAGCCTAAACACGAAGTGGTTTAGTGGCATGGTTGATTGGTACCGGTGACCACCTGCCGGCTCCATCATCAGACCCTGAGTATTATCTTGTGCCAAAGATCTTGTTGAGACGAATCAAACGAGCCCAAACACGAAGTGGTTTAGTTGCATGGTTGATTGGTACCGGTGACCACCTTCCGGCTCCATCATCAGATCCTGAGTACTATCTTAAGTCAAAGATCTTGTTGAGACGAATAAAACGAGCCTAAACACGAAGTGGTTTAGTTGCATTGTTGATTGGTACTGGTGACCACCTTCCGGCTCCATCATCAGACCCTGAGTACTATCTTAAGTCAAAGATCTTGTTGAGCCGAATCAAACGAGCCCAAACACGAAGTGGTTTAGTTGCTTGGTTGATTGGTACCGGTGACCACCTTCCGGCTCCATCATCAGACCCTGAGTACTATCTTGTGTCAAAGATCTTGTTGAGATGAATAAAACGAGCCTAAACACGAAGTGGTTTAGTTGCATGGTTGATTGGTACCGGTGACCACCTTCCGGCTCCATCATCAGACCCTGAGTACTATCTTGAGTCAAATAAATACATATAGAATGTCAGGTCGTTTCAAATATTTTTAATCCTGTCCGGTAGTTTATTAAACTGTACCATTATAAATTATAATACTATAAAAACAGTGCTAGGATCAAAGTCTCTCGTTGCGGTTTACACGCACACAGTATAGCGTTTTACACGGCGCCCGCCGCACACAATGATAAAAAACCTCGTCGTCGCCGTTGAAAATGTGCGGAGCCGACCGACACACGTCCTGCCTCTACAAGCTCTGCCGCGGCACTGAGCTGGCGCAGCGCGCGTCATCGGTAATATAGAGTAGTTTTCAAAAAATTGCCAAAAAATTATAGTAGAATTTCATAAACACTAATGTATACCAACAGTATAAGCAAACGTTGCAGATTGCTTGAGTATGAAAATGACTTCGATATTAAGTAGATTTTCGTAGGAATTGACACTTGTTTCGGAGAGAAAATCGAGTTCGTTTTACTTTGATTTTCTCTTTCTCAAAGGTATGTAGGAAAAATATAGTTTGATATGCCTAAAGTACAGGGTATTAGTAATACAAAATAGCCAGGTTTAGCAGAGTAAAATTCTCAACATTTCCAAATAAGCGCTCGCCATTCAGTGCTTCACGGGGTTTTTCGGAAACGACCATCAGAAAAAAAATCATTACTAATTTAATAAGTCCTTTTTCTAATATTTACAACGATATTTATAAAGATAAGAAGACGCTTTTACTGGAACAAGTACTCATTGTTTCTAATAATGAGCGCAAAGTCCTGAATTTCGTCGACTAGTATCATCAATTTTGCATTATTTCGACTTTTCTTGTAAGAGCGCTCTTAAATACATATAGTTTTCAACATCGTTTAGCCGATTCCGGCACAGAGGGGCTACCGCGAAAACCGAAATTCGCAAATTGCGGGGATCTTTCTCTTTTACTCCAATGAAGGCGTAATTAGAGTGACAGAGAAAAATGCCCGCAATTTGCGAACTTCGATTTTCGCGGTTAAACCCCAGATCTTGAGCTTGACAGTTGGCACGTGTAACGTTATCTATATAAATCCTTTAAACGAACAATTTTATTCTTGTTTATTTATGTATTTCGGGGTCTCGGAAACGGCTCTAACGATTTCGATGAAATTTGCTATATGGGGGTTTTCGGGGGCGATAAATCGATCTATATATAGCTAGGTCTTATCTCTGGGAAAACGCGCATTTTTGAGTTTTTATATGTTTTCCGAGCTAAGCTCGGTCTCCCAGATATTCTATATCTAACGGAGTATAACAATATTTGAATGTCTTATGTGACCAAACTAATTCAGGTTCTGATTTTTTTTAATTCAACTGGTGTTTGATTTTTGAACGAATGAACCAACTAGTCTCCGTCCGCAACCTCGTCCGAGTCGAAAAGTCGAAATCATTTAAAAACTAAAACCCATTTTCACCCGGTTAGGAGTAGAATTTCAAGAAACGCTTTCATAGTGGAGCTCTACAGCTATAAAGAATATATCCAAAATGTTCATCCATTTATGATGATGAATCATCATATCATCATCAACATTGATCGTCATTGATGATATGTTGTTCCAAAATTCAAGGTATATAGATGTATTTATCTTTAACTTAGGTTACAAGAGCTTTTGAAGATTTTTTATAGAATATGTCTTTTCGCGATTTGTGGTTAGACACATAGGCTGTTCAGTATAACCATCATTTTTGCCATTTCAGGGGCCTATTGCGTAATAAAATACAAGCTAATACTGTTAGTGATTTTGTATGTTAAATCACTATAGTATTAGCTTGTAATTTATTATGCAATAGGCCCCTGATCATACCTACCCAAGCCCAACCAAAAGAGTCTTGAAGGAACTGTCATCGGGACAGACATTAGACCTATCTTTATGCCATACCGCTGGAGAGACGAAGTGCAAAAGGAGCATTCCACGGACTGTCCCATACAAACGCATTGTTTTTCAGCATTTAAAGCAGGCGATTAGTTTTCTGTGCATATTTTTGACTATTTGTCATAGAAAAGGAAACTCTTATACCTGCAAATCTTCAGAAAATTCGCATTTGTACGGGACAAATGGTAGACAATTTCATGGAATATAACACTTTAAACTCTCGCGTTTTGTACACATATTTAATTACAGAAACGGGTCTACCGCGATATAATTTCATTGTTTTTACCTTTAATTCCGACGTTTCAGCTGAGTTGCACCAGCTGTGGTCACGGAAAGACTGACGTCCCAACAAATGTCAACGGAGATATTAATAAAACACCACTAAACTACCCGAAATTAGTTTATAAAAATGTTCGGGGTAGACAAAGAAATTGCAGCTACCCGTTAAAGTTTAATGTTTATTGTCCACGGCACGACACGCAACACTCACAGTATCCGTACACTGGTCCGAAGATATATCCGCTGGTTTCAACATTTCGGGTAGTTTAGTGGTGTTTTATTAATATCTCCGTTGACATTTGTTGGGACGTCAGTCTTTCCGTGACCACAGCTGGTGCAACTCAGCTGAAACGTCGGAATTAAAGGTAAAAACAATGAAATTATATCGCGGTAGACCCGTTTGTGTAATTAAATATGTAATTTCATGGAATGCTCCAAAAATACCTTAGCGAATTCGGCGCCGTCGACTGGACAGAAACGGCTTCGGACAGAGTAGCATGGTGGTCTTTGCTGTCGGAGGCCAAGATCCACTTCGGGTCGGGCCACAGCATTAGTAAGTAAGGTTATGACATACTCGGAAGTCGGAAGCTATTGTATATATCGTAAGCACGCCTACTTTATGCAGTCTTTTAAGATAACAACCAGTTTGTAAGGTTATTTGTCTAGAAATCTAGAACTACAGGAACCGTTCTAGTGTTCAAGGTGTCTCACATATGGCCTAGGTTATAAACACAATTAATTTTCCTGGGTCAGTGTCAAAGTAACCCTATACATTAATCGTCAGCTGCCTATTAAATTACCAAGATTACCATTATAACGCACACTTCATACGTTTATTTTTTATAATGTTTTTATAATTTCTGGGGGGAAATTAAAGGCCCAAGTACATATCGGACCTTCGGACTATTTATATTAGGCAATTAGGCAATAACTCAGAGACGGTTGAACCGATTATTTTTACGGTTCCGCGTAACCCAAATTGTAAAAACGAGACCCTATTACTAAGACTTCGCTACGTCTACGTCTGTCTGTCTGTCACCAGGCTGTATCTCATGAACCGTGATAGCTAGGCAGTTGAAATTTTCATAGATGATGTATTTCTGTTGCCGCTATAACAACAAATACTAAAAACAGAATAAAATCAATATTAAGTGCTGCTCCCATACAACAAACGTTTTTGCCATTTTTTGCGTAATGGTACGGAACCCTTCGTGCGCGAGTCCGACTCGCACTTGGCCGGTTTTTTTTATTTATTGAAGTTTTTTTGGACCCACGGTATATAGTTAGGGCCTCAGCAAAAATCGAAAGGGCCTTGAAAGTTACGAGACCCCATATTGTTTCGAGAACGTGTGCACTGAGAGAAAAAACTAACAAAAACACACTTAGAATTACAAAAATAAAACTTAATCCGGGGACAAGGAGAGTCAACTAATAGGAACAAATTGACTTTTGCAATTTCCATTTAGTAGGAAATACAACTTCTATATTTGTAATTTGAAGTATGCTAGAGTAATTTCAGAAATTTGGTTTTGTTATTCCGAGAGGTGCTTTAGCAATATCGGAGGTGATGACGTCATGGGTGAAAACTAACCGTTTTGTAATTCTAAGCGTGCTTTAGCAATATCGGAGACGATGACGTCATAGGTTTTACTAAACTGTACTGCGATTCCAAGCTAGCTGTTGTTATTCTAGAGATAATGACGTCACAGGCAAAAACTAAACTGTTTGCAATTCCTCCGCCCCTAGCAAACGGGCGCCGCGAGAGCATGTCGCGCGCGTGGTAGCTACCCGTCTCTATTTCTGTCTGTATGAATAAAAAAGCATTTGGTAGTATATCTCTGTACTAAAGAGGCACTATAAAAGCCTGTCGAGATATTCTACCCATTCCTTTCTTATTCATACAGTCAGAAAGAGACTAGTAGTTATTACGCGCGCAACATGCTCTCGCGGCGCACCTGTGCTAGGGAGGTTGGAATTGCAAACAGTTTAGATTTACCTTTGATGTCATTATCACTAGAATAACAACAGCTAGCTCGAAGTTGCAGAACAATATATTCCTGTAGACCCCAACTACACAGTAGGTTGCGGGTTAATATGTCCATGGCCCACAATATATCCTAAATTTATTATTTAACTTAAGTATGTTTTAAACAAAGAAGACACGAGACACGCCCGCCCGACATCCGACACAATACTAACTCTAACCAAATGAACGTAGCAAGTAGCTGTGTTGGTATTACAAAACTCGTTTAGTGATTGGTACAACAATGAACATAAACACAACAAGTCTATCTACTAAATACCAGTAAACTTTGTAATGTCGCTATAGTAACAACTGAATTGTTATTTTAAATGGGGTAATGTTATTCCCGCGAACTCGTTTTTTAGATATTACAAAACTATGTAAGTGAGACATTTACTAAAATCATAACTTGAAATCACAGATGCTTTTTTCCAAAAATCACAAACTTTACTAGTAAAAATCGGAGAATTTTAGTAGTAATAAAAATGGATTGTAACAAATACTGAACTTTGTTTAATGCTCCATTTACTAAAGTCTGTTTGCTGAAATTAGATTTATAGGCCAAGAAAGGTACGCTCGGCTAGTATGGCGGAATGGAAATAATTAGTAATAGCTGATTTTTTCGGTGTATGGGACAGATAATAAATCTAGTGATTACGTCGACACATAATCCAAATAAATATATTACATTTAGGTATTTAAAAAAAATGTAAAAATATAAAAAATCACAGAAAGTTTGTAAAAAATATTAATAACATTTTTTAAATTTATACTCATAGAGAAATATTTGCTTTATGACATTAAGCATGAATCACACAAAAAATAATTCTGTATCCTACATTTAAAGTAAGTAACCTACGGTTATTATTAAATTCAGTATATTTCCGTCCTCAAAAATGGTAATAGGCTATTTTTTCTCTCATTATTTCCAAATTACAATAAGTACAAGCGTTGCAATTTAATCGTACACTAAATAATACCGTATGGGAGGTTTTATGGGGTTGTGCATTAATTGCCTGGTTAAAAATGGTAATAGATCAATATCATATGGGATTTTTATTATGAGTTCTCTTTCGTCGAATGCTGTTAAAATCGGCTTGAAATATGATTCGTAACACAAAAAACCATCAAAAACGTTATCGTTGCTTTAAAGTTGCCGCGCACGAGCCAGCGAGCTAACGCGATTGCATGGAGCGGGGCGACGGAACGATGAAACTTCCATCGCCCGGAGCGCGAATATTTAAAAAAGTATTTACTTAGTATATTTACTATTTACTCGGTCAAAACATATGTACCAGTGAACGTAAAAAATATGGGAGACTAGATTCGAACTAATTATCAGCTTTAATCTGGGCAAGAGTGCTGTAAATAAGAAAGTAAATTTTACGTAATTGCAGGCTTTCCGTCTTTGCGTGCGCGTTAAATTTAATACAATAATAGGCCAATTATATAGGGCTATTATACTGACACACACCCAATTTGATAGCAGAAAAAGACGCGAAATTAAAATTTTCTTAGGGAAATCAAATCTTCGCGCCTATAAGTTTAAACTTTAGGTTTCAATAGCGGTCATTTAAGTACCGCCCCTCACCACTAAAATGTAATTATCAAAAACGACAGTTGCTAATGTTCCCCAAAGTAAGCATTTCTAGTTAATGCTGCAATACAGTGGTACCGGGCACCTTGCGACGCAAGGCCGAGCAGGAATCGCAAACCTTAAAATATTTGCACTAATTAATTGAGTTAGGATTTTGTTAGTACTCTTTAATTGAATAGCAAAAAATATAAGTTATGCATTAGAAATACCGTTTTTATTCGATTTTTAATTAAGTAATTATTGTTAAACTTATTTTTACCGTGTGGTGTCGGTTAAAATTTCACTAGTAACATCATTTGGCGATTAGGGCAATAAAAGTCGACACCACAACCAACAAATTAACAAACAACAATAACCAACAAATTAACAAACAACAAAAATTTGCAGTAATATTCCAAAACTCGACTGAACGCAAGCGCACCGAACCGTGTCGCTCCCCTGACGCGACTCAGTGTCATAAAACGTAAGGCCGTGGTATTAACGACAGCGGATAGCTGAGCGGCGAGCGGTGACTGCAGGCGGCAATAAGGTGTTCAGTTAATGTTTTTATAATTTGAAATGACTTCGTTTCCATGTAGAAATAACCAAACAGACTTTAGAAGCATTTAATATTTTATTTGTGGCCGTATAAATTATGTTTTATTGGTAAATTAACTACAATTATTCATATTTGTGGATAAAACAATATACATACTATAATTAATACTAAATTAACATTAAATAAATACATTATTTATGACATAAAAATACAATGCGCGTATTTAACTACTTAGCACTGTTTAATTACGATACTTGCAAGCAAGTAGTAAAGTATATGGCTCCATCCTATCCTGTACCACGATATACAAGCGATAACATTTTTGCGACAGTTTTGTATAGATAATGGATTTGTCGCTAGAAAATTACGATATCGAGATAAAAGTCAGGTCTCTGAGCGCTATTGAAACCTCAGATGCTTTTTACTTATACATGTTTTAAATTTGCCGCGCTTTTTCTAGTCAAGCTGAATGTGTTTCACTATAGAATAGTAATCGAATTGGTTCAGATTTAACGTTTAATGCATATAAATAACATAATTAGTAAATAACATAATTTTGGACTAAGTACATTATACATACCTACATGACATCAGGCTATGGTTTGGCGCACCGTGACCCTGAACGGCGCGGTAATGTGTTACGGCTGTTAAGTGAAGTCCAGACGGGATGATCAAATCGACCGATTTGATCAGAAATGAAATTGGGGTCAATCTCCAAATTAAGCAACAATTAAACAACTGTACCGATATTTGGAACCTCAGAATAATATACCCGGCCGGATACAGGATAGTAACTTTGCTTGATTTCAGAGTAAACAAATTGGATTTAAGAAACAGTCACGGTCATATTGTACATTACTCGTTTATTATTTCAAAACAATTTAAACATCCACTCACTTGCACGCGTAGGTACCTACTCATTTCGAACATAGAAATGAGTCCGCGCCAATGTTCACCACGAAACAGGTTAAAACCTGCACAATGCGCACCTAAAAACCGAAATGTAGGTATTGTTAAATTTAGTTTGTAGTTAAATAGTTTTTTGGTGTAAGTGTATGAACCAAGGTCTGAAATAAATGATTTTTTATTTTTTTTATTGTTCCGCCGGCCGAAGATTCGGCGGTCGGATACCGAATATTTGGCCGACGGTCGGGCCGAATATCCGGTATCCGACCAAACAACTATCCATTGCATTTCTAATTGAGAGTGGCAACACTATCGTAGGTCGTATTGCCCTTTTCTAGCATATACGTCCCTCGCTCCTACACTCCCACCACACAGGCAGGTTGCTTTGTCAGTTATACAAGGCAAATTTTCAAGTCATTGGCATGCTGTTTTTCCATCTGGAAGGTCGTGAAGCTAAACTGCTGGTGAGTTTTTGAATTTGTACCTCAGTTTAGCTGACTATATTGAAATAGTTATTTATTTTACAAGGGGGCAAAGTTGTTGTTTAACCGCTCGTGCTAATATTGATACTTGAGCAAGTAAAACATTCGAAACATGGAATCTTGAGCGTTGCGAGGGTTTCAAAGCACGAGGGTTAAACAAAATTTGCCCCAAGTGAAACACAAAATGTTTCACCACACCAACCCGAAGCAAATATTAAATGTAAAAATATCATACAAAATCAAATACAAATGAATTTTATTAAATATTTATGATTTAAAAGTCAATTCTACCAGCAAACATAAGAAAACAACTCAAAATTTGCATTTGATTCCTTTGCCTCACTTGTGAATAAAATGAAACTTTGCTCTCAGTTTTTGAAGTGCAAAGTAAGCCTTTCCGAGCTGGTGTGAAATAAATAATTAAACATTTCACGCCACTGTTCGGAAATGTGGCAATAGATGGTCTAAAACCAAGCTGGAAAGTAGGCAATAGCTGTAGCACCTGAACCACCACTACTACAATGTTTCATTATTATCATCATCTGTCATTGGTGACAGTTCGCTACAGCAATGAGTATAATTTAAAACATAAAAATCAATAAAAGGTCTTTTTTGGCGCAACTTTTTCCTTCAAAAATAAATTTAGGTTATTTATAGGACCAATTTCTTGTTTAAAAAAAAAACGAAATGTCAAACTATTCATTCATTCAGTCAGTTCATTCGATTCACGCTTAAGGCGTTTTTTACTTTTGTAGCTGTTTGTGGTTTTTTTAGCAAAAACGCTTCTAAGTTTAGAGTCGGTTTGAAGCAAACAACATAAAAACGCCTCTTAAATGTGATAAAAAAGAAAAAAGGCGGGATCGGAAAATTCTCACTGAATTGGATAGTACTATAAAATATAAGAAACACGTATCTACGCTCGCTATAAAAATGAGTTCTTCTAGTGAAGAAAATGATATTCTTACGCTGACGCCTACCGAAATTCAAGAGACAGCACAGGCTGTGGCTAGTAATTTGCTACCAGAGAAATCGCGGGCTAGTACTTATAGTTATCCAAATGTTTCCTTATTTCCTCGCAGTAGTCGTGAAAAGCACTATGTAATGCCTCGGCCGGAAACGCTAAAGATGGAGTCGTATTATTCGAGGGCCTCCACCAACGTGTCGGCCCTCAAACTCACTCGTCCATCTTTTAGCGGTTTTCCGTCCTCTCCTACAATGTACTATAGTTGTCCGTTAAATTATCTAGCAAATAAAAACGATCCGGAATAGTGATGTGAAAGTGCAAGAGGATATTAGAAAGAGAGATGCCTAAGAGTAGCATACCATAATGAATACATGTGTCTTAGCTGTATATTGTATTGTTATAAATAATGTTAAAAATGCTTTATGTTGTTAATGTGTTCCAAATTGTGCTGCTTTGGCATTAGCTGTAAGGTGCAATTTGTTATTTGAATTAATAAATAAATACAATAAATGTTAATTTTACAAAATGTACCTATCAAATTGTATACTTTACTAAATATCTCTCTCCTCACAGGTGTTACAATAAAGGGTGTACGTACTACATTATTAATTAAACACTCATAATATAATTATATTACATACACATAATAAGTATATCATAGGATATGTATAATCACATTGGTTTGGCGTCTTCCCACCACCAGGCGATAACAAACATGTTTCAATATTATTCTTAGGTTCCGAATATCGGTACAGCTGTTTAATGACAGCATTTACACAAAAATAAAACGCTAATTAAATAACTTATCATATTCGGAACTACAGATGCAACGGATAGTTGTTTGGCCGCATACAGGATACGGGATGTACGGCCTGACCATAGGCCGAATATTCAGTATTCAGCCGCCGAATATTCGGCCGGCGGAAATATTCAGGTTTTTCAGGTGCGCATTGTGGAAGTTTTGGCCTGTTTCGTAATGAACTTTCGCGCGGTATATAGGTCTATCACTAGGTACGAAATTAGTGCGCGAGCTAGTGAATGGAACGTTTAAATTGTTTTAAAATAATAATCGAGTACGATTATATTCCGATATCAAGCATAGTTATTTAGTACCCTTATTTTAGTATCCGGTATCCGTCCGGATATTAAAATAAGGGCGAGATAGGATACCGGATAGTAACCGAATATCCGGTGCATCTCTATTCGGAACCTAAATTTTTAATCCTGCATGGTGCAAATATGTATAATATTGAGACAATGACTTGAAAATTTGTCTTGTATAACTGACAAAGCAACCTGCCTGTGTGGTAGAGGAGTGTGGGGTAGAGAGGGAGGTATATGCTAGAAAAAGACAATACGACCTAGGGGCTGTCCATACATGACGTCATCTATTTTTGACGATTTTTGTCCCCCCCCCCCCCCATAAAATCATCAAAAAATCATGCTTCGAATGACACCGTGTCCACCTGCGTCATGCTACCATCATCCGATGTCCAGACCCCCCCCCCCCCCAAATTTGAAATGACTTAAATTTATGAATAGCCCCCTACGACAGTGTTGCCACTCTCAATATTATTTATTCTTAGGTTCCGAATATGGTAAGTTATTTAATTAGCGTTTTATTTTTGTGTAAAACGCTGTCATTTTAAAGCCGTACTTTTCGCCTTATTGCAAAGGAGTAAGGTGCAAAAGTGTAAACATATATTTCACGTCGACTCTTATTATACTATGTTATACTTATTATGGAACTTACTATGTTATACTTATTATGGAACGTAAACTATGAATTGAAAGAGCACGAAATAGTCAATATAATACGTTTGTTGAAAAAAAAAGTCTACAGACGCTTAGGCGCGAAGGGTTATTGTCTCATAGAAAATTTGAATTTCGCGCCTTTTTCTACTGACAAAGTTGTTGGATAGACGTTAATATCAAATTAAAGAGTGGGCCTACACACTTCGCTGTGACAGAATGTGAAAGTGTCACCAAAACTGTCAAATGACTACGATAATAAGTATTCCTTTTATAATGCCACTCCACACTATGCCATTCTGAAATTAAATAAGAACGATAGATAGTCATGCGCAATTTTTATTTTTGTAGTGGGTCATAATTGACGTATATAATTACGAATATAATTTGAACATCAACCAATAATATTGGAAATGATATCAGTTATTTTTAATCAGCTATCATTCACGCGCGCGTTCATTTTGCTCAGACTTGGCCGCACAAATATTTGGTGCGAGCGAGACGCCCGCGCACGTTCGAATTGGCCTGTCACTTGTAGCAACTTGTAGGTAAGTACATACTTACCTACATACTATCCACGCGTCCTTGGCACGAACTCCCGCCACCGCCCGCATTGAAACTGTCCCCGCGCGCCGCAAGGAAATGTAATCCTTAGCATTAGCGCAAAGAGTTCAAATTTGGTAGTTTCATTTAGCGAATTTGATAAAATGCACATATTTATTACATTGACCATATTTTTGTGTGATTATGTATTGAATATCACTTTGAACGTTATCAGAACAAAGTCTGCAAGAAATTATATCTATAACCATTTTTTCTAGCATGTTTAAGGCGTAAATATATATACAAGTGATACAAATCATATTGATGTCGGATTCTCGGATAAATAGCTTAATGAGGTAGTTTTATGGTAATTCAATCAAAGACCTAATTATTACTTTTTTTTTATATCAAGTTACGACGTATATCCGTGAGGCCCCGCCATTTATTGAATTAGTTATTTTCCGTGTTAATATTTTGACTGATTCCATTGTCGACTCATTATAAATATTATTTTCGTCACGTTTACGAACTAAAAATACTATTACTATTTTTAACAAACAAGAACGGCTCTTTTTTTTAACTATTTTTTTTTACCTACTTCCGGACAGAAAGTTTTTTGGATTCGAAAATAAAGTATCTTAAAATGATCTAAAGAACAGGAATAAAAAAAAAATTGCCTATTACTAATTAATGTTTAACGTAAGCGTATCTTTACTGGAGTATTAGTATTACTGAGCTGTTTGTAGAAATAAATAAATTTTACAGAAATAGTGAAACTTCCATGATTACTACTAAAACTTCATTTTTTCCCCCAGTACAGAACTGTTTATTAATTCCTGGTGGTGATTTTTCTCTCAGTGTGATACTTAGGTATTTACCCCACTTTAAGTAAAATTCGTATGGGTTTTAAGACTTAGTTTTAGTATTTTTTATGGGTCCTTTGAACTAAAAGACCTTTTATTCTAAAGGTTTAATTTTTTTTTTACCCAAACGTAATAGTTTCAAAGATACAAATGTTGTGTATTGTTTATGTACAGTCAAGTGTACAAATATGGGTGCATATAACTTACTCAAAAATATGTCCCATAGTTCTTAATTCGCTGACATAAGAGCTATGGGACATATGTATTTTGACGTGATAACGTCTTATAAATCGATGAACACCGGTAGCATGCACGAAAAAGTGTCACGTTGTGGACAGTTATCCATGGTATCGTTGTGGACAAATCGCCATGGTAACGTTACGTACACTGAGAGAAAAATCATCACCAGGAATTAATAAACAGTTCTGTACTGGGGGAAAAAATGAAGTTTTAGTAGTAATCATGGAAGATTCACTATTTCTGTAAAATTTATTTATTTCTTCAAACAGCTCAGTAATACTAAATCTAATTTCAGCAAACAGACTTTAGTAAATGGAGCATTAAACAAAGTTCAGTATTTGTTACAATCCATTTTTATTACTACTAAAATTCTCCGATTTTTACTAGTAAAGTTTGTGATTTTTGGAAAAAAGCATCTGTGATTTCAAGTTATGATTTTAGTAAATGTCTCACTTACATAGTTTTGTAATATCTAAAAAACGAGTTCGCGGGAATAACATTACCCCATTTAAAATAACAATTCAGTTGTTACTATAGCGACATTACAAAGTTTACTGGTATTTAGTAGATAGACTTGTTGTGTTTATGTTCATTGTTGTACCAATCACTAAACGAGTTTTGTAATACCAACACAGCGAAACGAATGTTAGTGATTTTAGTAAAATTTACTACTTGCTACGTTCATTTTGTTAGAGTTAGTATTGTGTCGGATGTCGGGCGGGCGTGTCTCGTGTCTTCTTTGTTTAAAACATACTTAAGTTAAATAATCAATTTAGGATATATTGTGGGCCATGGACATATTAACCCGCGACCTACTGTGTAGTTGGGGTCTACACTTCTACAGGAATATATTGTTCTGCAACTTCGAGCTAGCTGTTGTTATTCTAGTGATAATGACATCATAGATAAATCTAAAGTGTTTGCAATTCCAACCTCCCTAGCACAGGTGCGCCGCGAGAGCATGTTGCGCGCGTAATAACTACTAGTCTCTTTCTGACTGTATGAATAAGAAAGGAATGGGTAGAATATCTCGACAGGCTTTTATAGTGCCTCTTTAGTACATAGATATACTACCAAATGCTTTTTTATTCATACAGGCAGAAATAGAGACGGGTAGCTACCACGCGCGCGACATGCTCTCGCGGCGCCCGTTTGCTAGGGGCGGAGGAATTGCAAACTAGTTTTTGCCTGTGACGTCATTATCTCTAGAATAACAACAGCTAGCTTGGAATCGCAGTACAGTTTAGTAAAACCTATGACGTCATCGTCTCCGATATTGCCAAAGCACGCTTAGAATTACAAAACGGTTAGTTTTCACCCATGACGTCATCACCTCCGATATTGCTAAAGCACCTCTCGGAATAACAAAACCAAATTTCTGAAATTACTCTACCATACTTCAAATTACAAATATAGAAGTTGTATTTCCTACTAAATGGAAATTGCAAAAGTCAATTTGTTCCTATTAGTTGACTCTCCTTGTCCCCGGATTAAGTTTTATTTTTGTAATTCTAAGTGTGTTTTTGTTAGTTTTTTGTCTCAGTGTAATGTAATTTCATAACTTAATTTTCTTACAACACGATAATATTTCTTACGACTTTACAGACAACCATTTTTAGGGTTCCGTACCTAAAAGGTAAAACGGGACCCTATTACTAAGACTTCGCTGTCCGTCCGTCCGTCCGTCCGTCTGTCTGTCACCAGGCTGTATCTCACGAACCGTGATAGCTAGACAGTTGAAATTTTCACAGATGATGTATTTCTGTTGCCGCTATAACAACAAATACTAAAAACAGAATAAAATAAAGATTTAAATGGGGCTCCCATACGACAAACGTGATTTTTGACCAAAGTTAAGCAACGTCGGGCGTGGTCAGTACTTGGATGGGTGACCGTTTTTTTTTTGCATTTTTTTCCGTTTTTTTTTTCATTATGGTACGGAACCCTTCGTGCGCGAGTCCGACTCGCACTTGCCCGGTTTTTTTAGTATGATATGTGCACCCATATTTTTACACTTGACTATACTCGTACTCTTTCGGAACCAATAACTTTTTGTTTATTATAATTTATATATTTCTTTTGTTTTATTTGCCAACTTCATTTTATTATGAAACCTTATCGGGAAAGTTATTAAATTCGTAGAGTAGGTACTTCTGTTATCAAAAAGCTATAAAAATCACGTGATAACGATTTCGTGGCAATTAAAACAAACTATAACATGGAATTATCTGACAGATAACACCTCCACAACAGTAGAAAAGGGGGTTGCGAAAGTATTTTCGTACCAAGTTGTCAAGGAGAAAGCGTTTTTTTTTTATCGAAGGGTAATAAAGGTTGAGAAACACTGGTCTTCATAAACAGTCGATGATAAAAGGTTGTATATTATCGAACGAGCGAGCGAAGCGAACGAAGTTCTTACATTCGACTTGGGACACGCGGCTGGCTAGGGGCACGTCCCGGCATTTCGATGTTTTTAAGCTGAACTATCAGAGGATAGTTTGATACTCAAGAACTTAAGTAAATTTGTTCTAATTTAAATGAAATTGGGTAAACGCGTAGTTGAGGGCATTATATTTTAGTCATTAAATTATGGGCAGGCTCGATCAAGGGGTTATTGAGCTAGAAGAGCTTAGAAGGCTAAAAAGCTATTTGTGAGGGGTCTGGTCATCTTTTTGCAAGAAAGTATGGTCGAGTTTGGTATCAAATGAAAGTGCTCGGCTTGCACTTTTATAATATCATTTTTAAATTTACCATTTTGAAATAATTAGCAAGATAAAAATAAACATAATATAGGTATTTGACATTTGACAGGAAATATTTCGGCTTACCACAGATACTGTAGTATTAGTTAAGGGCTCCACAGACCTTGTAATATATCCACGCGATTTTTGATCCATTGCCGCATTTTGCCGCCTATAGTGGGACATAAAATAGTAGAAATAAAATAAAATGGAACTCTAAAATTTCCATACTATAGTCGGTCAAACAAGTTTGTCAGTAGAAAGAGGCACGATATTCAAATTTTCTATGGGAGATAACCCTTCGCGCCTACATTTTTTAGCCGCTTTTTTCTACTGACGGAAATGGCTTGACAGACTATAAATTGTTGCCATGTGTAAGCATTTTACGTCAAAAATGTGACAGCTACGTAGAAAGTGGCGCCCTCATTTATTAACCGACTTCCAAATCTCAAAAGGAGGAGATTCGATTGTGTCTTTTTAAATGTTTTTTACTCCATATCTCCGTCATTACTGGACCGATTCTGAAAATTATTTGTTTGATTGTATGTATATGCATACAGATGGTCCCGTTTTTGTCAAAACCCAGTTCTGATGATGGGATCCATGAGGAATCGAGGGAACTCCTCAAATTTTAAAGGCATACATATAGTGAGTTATGTGTTTTCATCAGAAAATCAAGCATTTTCATTTAAAACTGTCGCATTTGATGAAGTGGAACTGCTGTTGATGATCAGAACAGAACTCTTCAACGACGCATAGTTCACGTTTGGTGATTTGTCCTCTTCGTTATGTTTGTTAAGCAAGTTAAGTTTTTAAGCCACATTTTTGTCAAGCTCGAGGTCTGATGATGGTATCCATGAGGAATCGAGGGAACTCCTCAAATCTTAAAGGCATGCGTATAGAAATTTGTGTATTTTCATCAAAAAATCAAGAATTTACATTAAAAACTGTCGCATTTGATGAAGTGGAACTGCTGATGATGATGATCAGAACAGAACTCTTCAATGGCGTTTGGCGATTTCGAATTTCGATTTTGACGGAGCTGGCCCTGGAGCCAGACCTGACCCGGATCCGGGCTCTTATCTGGACCTGAGCCCGGACCTGGACCCGGACTTGGACCTGGAACAAGACCTAGACCTGGACCTCGACCTGGACCCGGAACTGGGCCCGGACCCGGACTCGGACCTTGACCCGGAAAACCACTGATACCTAAGCTAAATAAACCACTATGATTACCTACCATAAAATGTAGGTATAAAGTATAATGATGCCAAACTTACTAGCCCCTCCCGTTCAAACCCCCGTACACCGCACCGCACGCGCCGTTAAGTGGGTTAGGTTAGGTTTGAACTGCGATCCTCACAGAACCGAAAAAAAGTGGGTTAGGTTAGGTTAGAACTGCGAGCCTTACAGAAACGAAATGCTACTAGAAAAGTGGTTTTGGTTAGGTTCGAACTGCAATCCTCACAGAACCGAACTGCTATCAGAGAAGTGGGTTCGTGAGGCTAAAACTGCGACCCTTACAGAAACGAAATGCTACCTACTAGAAAAGTGGGTGGTTTCACCTCCTTTTCTACGTAGTGCACCATCTATGTACAATAATCTTTCACCGGCCCCCATAGAAGTCGTTTTTTTTTAATTATTTTATACTATTTTATGTCGAACTATACGAGTAAGTAGGTGCAACAAAGTCAATCGCTCTATATAATTTTTGGCAAACTGCGAGTTCTCAGTTCGGGGCGAACTACTAGTTTATTTAGTTTTCAATTACTCTTTTCTGCCAACTGTACCAAAGCTGTGACACTTGGTATGCGATAGCGCGGCGGTCACGGCCAAGGCGCACGAGCACTTATTGTTAAAAGGGCGTATGTCGCAGTGCAGTTGTAACCGGACTATAGAATTACTTACGTAAACTACTGACGCTTTATGTAATTGTATATTTATAAAAAAAACAAGAATAATCTTCAACAATACATTTGATTAAACTAAAAAATTAAGCCGTTCCACTTCACACAGTGCATTTTGAGAGCAAATGCCTAAATGACTCCCATCCCATCATTACCTATACCTAATGAGTAATGACAATGATAACCTTAGAAATAAAAAAATATATTTTTTCTAGTCGAAACATAGTTACATACAATTTAAGTGTTTTTATAACTAAAAAATACCGGACCGAATAATATGTATAGTACTTAAATAAATAAATTTAATAATGGAGATCGAGGCACCTTATATTAGCGACGGCAACATAACTTATTGAACTAAAAAATCAATCGTCACTGTTAAGCCCTAGTTCCCAAATACAAATGACACTGGCTATATCTAGAACTAGGTAAAAGTGATAGAAATATCCGTCTATATGGTTACATTCAGCAGCAGAAGTTGCTAAGCGGGCCAGGTGTTCAAAATGATCTTGAGGCGACTTTATTGTTAAGAGAATAAGAGCGTATCAAGGTAATCTTAGCAACTTCTGCTGCTGACTTATCTATCCTCCAGAGACCCAGAAGCAATTGTTTTGTTTTTGAAATTGGAACCCTTAGTTACACAATAAAAGTTCAAAATAGATTTTGGAATATGTACAAAAAATTGTACGCAGGGACTTAGGAGGCTGTGGTTATGTTTGAAATGCCACTGTTTATTTTCATCGCCATTACGAAGATAAGAATAAATTAATAAAAAAAAACTTATCAAGGACAACTGCGTCAGCGCAGAATTCAATGCCAAAGGCATCTACAATAAATCTGGACCTTATGTTAACAGGTTAAGAGTGGTTTTCCTTTGGCAGCGGTTGTGTTGTCGAGTTGTCGTCTTACTTCCGCGTTTGACTTTAAATATTCTGCAATGATGATTTGTTATTAAATTGGAAAACATTAACGAATAATTAACCAATTGAGTTGAAACTTGGTACACACATGTAAATTTGTGACCCGAAGACGGACATGTAACGTAAACAAATGAGTTTTAAACATGGGGGCCACTTTTAGGGGGTAGGTAAATGAGAAAATTAAAATATAAAGTTTTTCAAACTATATTTCGTGTTACATATAAAATTAAAGAGCTCATTGTGAAAATCTCAAATATGTTTTTTTTTATAATTTTAGGATAAACAGTTTAGAAGTTATTCAAGAAAATAGTGAAATGATCAGTTTATTGTAGAACCGCACACAGTTACCCTTAAAAGAGTTTTTGATCTTTTGCAGACGTGATGCAGGCACTGCCAGTTTGTCCTTGTTTCTGGTATTAATTTTATTATGTATGTCATAATTCCTTTTGAAGTTATCTATATGTTTATGGACATATACAATATTTTTATAAATGTATTGGGAGTATACGGTCAATATATTAATCTCCTTGAACTTATTTCTAAGCGAATCCCTAGCACTCATTTTATAGATCGAACGTATGGCGCGCTTTTGCAGAACAAAAATGGCATTGACATTAGCAGCACTACCCCAAAGCAAGATGCCGTATGACATGATGCTATGAAAGTAGGCAAAGTAAACCAATCTAGCTGTCTTTTCATCTGTTAGGTGGCGTATTTTACATACTGCAAACGCTGCAGAACTGAGCTTGTTTGCGAGAATATTTATGTGGGAACCCCATTGCAGCTTGGCATCCAATGTTAAACCCAGGAACACTGCATTGCTGGTTGGTTCTAGTTCCTGATCTTTGATGGTGACAGCCGTTTGTGTAGTTTTGACATTGGTAGTTACGAACCTTATATATTTAGTTTTCTTCCCATTCAACAATAGGTTATTGACGCTGAACCATTGTACTACATTTGATATAGCACTGTTTACGTGAACGTTGGCATCTTCGTGTCGTTTGACCTTAAAGATGAGGGAAGTATCGTCAGCAAACAGTACTATATCATGGTGATCCTTCACTAAATACGGTAAATCATTTATATAAATGAGAAACAGGAAGGGCCCCAATATGGAGCCCTGGGGTACGCCCATCGAAACCAGTGACCCAGGGGACCGTTTTCCATTCACGTCCACTCTTTGGATTCTCCCATCTAAATAGGATTTTAACAAATTCAGCGCTTTTCCTCTAACTCCGTAGAAATAAAGTTTCCTAACGAGTGTTTCGTGACTAACGCAGTCGAACGCCTTAGATAAGTCACAAAAAATGCCAATGGCATCATGTGACTCCTCCCAGGCATCGAAAATATTTTTAACTAATCCTATTCCAGCGTCAATTGTCGAACATTAACACTAAATATACATTTAACTATTTTCAATCTAAAATAAAATAATTATTGCACGTACCTATTTGCTTTTTACGGGCGGCGCGCGGGCGTCAAGAAGCTTGGGTGCTTGGGTGCCACTGTGGACCCAAAGTATGTCTGAAAACTGTTGGTTCTTAACTTAATTATTGTCAACACCTTTCTAGACAGTAATACAATAAATCGTATCTTATCTTCTATTATTATTTGTCTTTTATTTTTTAACAATGTTACTTGTCTTCGTTTATAAATTGAAGATGATTAAAAATCACACTACCTAATAGGTATTATAAATGCGAAGGTTTGTGAGTGTGTGTGTTTATTACTTCTTCACGCTCAAGTGGTTGGATCGATTTTGATAAAATTTGGTATGGAGGTAGCTGACACCCTGGATTAACACACAGGCTACTTCTTAACTGCGGATAACACCGCGGTGCGCAGCTAGTATAATATTAAAAAGAAGAAAGACATAGGTGAAGAGAGAAAAATACATTATAGATAACTTAAAAATAAATAAAAGAATGGTGACCGCCCTGGCCCGCAAGATTTTATACGGATTGAGCGAAGAATCTCTTAGGGCGACCGTCTGAGTCCTCTGTGGTTCTGCTTAGCTCTGAATCCCCTCAGGGCCCTGCTGAAGGATTTGGGACTAGGTTGCCAGCTTCGGAGAGAGGGTGAAGTCATTTCTCACCTTCTGTATACATGGATGACCCCAAATTATTTGTATATGTATGTTCGCGATAAACTCAAAAAGTACTGAACGGATTTTTATGTGGTTTTTACCTATGGATAGATTGATTCTTGAGGAAGGTTTAGGTATATAATTTGTTAAGGTTTTGTGTAAATTGGTTGAACTACCCGTGCGAAGCCGGGCCGGGGTCTAGTTTATCTAATTCCGTACACGGCGGGAAGAAGTTGATAAATGGCGAGAAAAAATTGAAGAAATTTGAACTTTATGTAATTTTATTTTAAGTTCAAATTTCTTCAATAAAATATCTCGACTTCTTCCCGCCGTGTATGGCTATATTAGTATGTATATCGTAGCCTAGTACCCATAGTACAAGCTTTTCTTAGTTTGGAGTTAGGTTGATCTGTGTAAGACTGTCCCCAAATATTTATTTATTTTTATGATTGTAAGAAATTATGAAAAATTTAACCCTCTCACTTTGAAATAAAGTTCAAAAACAGGTGGGAAATATATTGCCTCTGCCTTATGAAGGCTTAAGATTTAGTACCGAAAAACTGCTCATAGACGGTTTTATCAGCTTAAGATACCATAATTAAGCTTAGCTTAAATTCTGTTGCAATTGTTTGACGTACTGAAATAAATAATCCACTTCAAACAATGAGATTTTACCCATTTTATAGTCCTGCAGTCGAAGCGAAACAAATATTATTAACCTACATTGTTTTTATGGTTATTTTCCATATTTTAATAGGCTTTTTTTTATATTACAACAATACAACAAATCCGTTAAGATAAAATAATATGTATTGTTCAAGTTAGAAACTTATACTTGAGCGTTTCTTTTATTTTTTTCAATTTTTATATATTGTGACCTTTTTTTGCCATCTTTGTGATTATTTCTAGTCAGGATCACGAGCCCTTTTCATCCTTATACTTAGGAAAAAAAAAGTGTCCTAAAATTTCCATATACCTATTTTTCAAACTTTTTTTTTTGTTACCGCCATACAAACTATATGGGGAAATGGTAACACAATAGGAAAAAACTCTGGGACATTTTTTTTATCCCGTCAGGATCGAAAGAGCTCGTGATTCTGAGTAGAAATAACACAAAAGTGGCAAAAAAGGTCACAAACTCACAATACATATATAAAATGGCAAAAAAATAAAAGAAACGCTCACTTACACTTAGATACTTAGTAGGTACCTAAAAATCATCATCATCATCATATCATCCAGAGGACGTCCACTGCTGGACATAGGCCTCCCCCAAAGAGTGCCACAATGTCATGTTCTATTCTAGGGTGGTATTCCACCTATCCAATTTCTTTGTCCAATGTGTATTGCGTCTCACATTTTGCTTAATGAAAGAGAGCAAGCTTTTATCGACCACCATACTTTTCTAATAGTCATCTATAGTAATTTTTGACTCGAGGGTCGTGGTCTCGCCTCGCCTCCGTTTAATTTTCGCGGACTGTACTGTATAAAATTTAGCGTGTTGTAATCTTCTTCAACGAAGCAAGGAGCTATTTCGTCACATTAGCATTGGTTTGCAATCCATCTAGGAGAAGGATCATCATCATCATCATATCAGCCGAAAGACGTCCACTGCTGGACATAGGCCTCCCCCAGAAACCGGATCTTTGCCGGAGATTCTTATCACCCCTGACTCCGCCAGTGCTCGGACCGCTACCATAGCCAGAGCACCAGGAGTCGCCGGAAACTCGGGGCCGCGGTTTGGTTATGCTTATCACAAAGCAAGAAGAATACTCCAAAAATTAAAACCCGGAATGGAGTTACTGTAAGGCGCGAGTAGGGTCCAACCTGAAATAAGCGGCAGATTCCTGCAGCCGACCTGTCTCCACACGTATTGGTTCGCCTTTCCTGTGGGATAAGACAGTGAAGCCGAGAGGGTAACGCAGGCGGTGGGCATCCCTGCGTTTCCTTAACTCCGTCCCAGGCGGTGTAATGTCTTACACCATAAATCGTCTCCAATAGACACAAAGGCCAATAAATGAATGTAATCTTAGACAAATAGACTATAAATAGGTACCTATCTAAGCCAGCTTCAACTTAAGTTAATAAAGTTGGTCACAATAATTACGTAGGGAATGACATCACACTATTATGCAAAATGGTATCGCGCAAACTCTTGTAAGAAATGTGTGCTATGCCTAAAAATAGCACGTGTATAGGTGGTATAAAAACCGGCCAAGTGCGAGTCGGACTAGTGCACGAAAGGTTCCGTACCATAACGCAAAAAACGGAAAAAAAATCACGTTTGTTTTATGACAGCCCTATTTAAATATTTATTTTATTCTGTTTTTAGTAAGTATTTGTTGTTATAGCGGCAATAGATAGAAACACATTATGGGTGAAAATTTCAACTGTCTTATTAGCTATCACGGTTCATGAGTTACAGCCTGGTGACTGGTGGCCTATCTTACAGCCTTACAGTTCATGTTAAGATATTTTTGAGCACTTTGTCCACTCCAATATATCGACGGCGACTGTATCTTCTGTCAATATTCTATACTTTCGCATTACGTACATTCAGCTTATACCTATTTCGTTCCGGAGGTCATAGTTAATCTATAACGACAGTCGTAAACTTTGAAGGTTCTGCCGGCCTAGCCAAGGTTACAATCGCTATCGCTTCGACAACGAAAAGCTTTACATCTCTCTATCACTCTTCCATATAAGTGCGACAGTGACAGTTGCGTTTCGATCGCTACGGAGCGTAAGCGATTGACATCTTGGCTACGCGGCCTGACCTTATTTCCTTCACATCTAACCTATAATTTCCCTTATCACTTATCGTAATGTCTGATCATAGTATATAAAATTATTATGACAACTTCCATACATGAAAGGACTTATAGACCGACCGCTTAAATGAGTCCTCGCCTGCGCGGCAGGCGTACAGCGCCCGCACCTTCACCTCACCTCACCCTTAGTCGTCCTACCCCGTCGCCCCCGTACCGCGCAGGCGAGGACTCATTTAAGTGGTCGGTCTATCTAGACGTCGGATTGTTTTCCAATAAATTACGTCGTTATAAGTGAAACAAGTAATAAGTGGCACCTTGTTCAATGTAAGTGGGTCGTTCATATCGTGACAAACACCTATTGTAATTATGAATAATGAATAAATTAATTAAACACTAGCGACCCGTCCCGGCTTCGCACGGGTATATAGTTCAACCAATTAACACAAAACCTTAACAAATCATTAAACCTTCCTCAAGAATCACTCTATCGATAGGTGAAAGCCGCATTAAAATCCGTTCAGCAGTTTTTGAGTTTATCGCGAACATACAAACACACAAACAGACGCGGCGGGGGACTTTGTTTTATAAGGTGTAGTGAACTAGTGATAAGGGTGGAACCTGTATATAGGTAATAGGTATTAGATTCGCGATAGCGATAGATGAGCGAGTTTTTTTTTTCTTTGCGCTTGAGTGTTTAGTTTTGAAATATGTTGGTACTTGGAAGTATTAACAGCTAGCGATCAACGAACAATATATGCATGCATGCATTCATCTTATGGTTTGTATGCATCTTATAGAGTTATACAGTACTGGACAAAAAGAATCATACACTCACACGAAAAGTATACTTTCTTATACAACTTATTTTGTGAACTTCGCCTCGTGTTGGTATATATAGAAAACTTATAGTACAGGTAATGAGCTATGTTAGTATTAAAACATATTTCAGTTATTATCATAATCTTGTCATCTAGAGCGTGATTACTTTGACTTTGTAATTTTAGTCTAGACAAAATAAATATGACGAACGCTTTATGAGAGATAATTCAGATAATAAAAGAAAGTAGCTTTATTGATAAAAACAAAGAAATAAACAAACAATAAAACTTTAGAACCTACAGATAAAAAAGATCGCCGTCAACGGGCAAGGTGCCCAGAAGGCTGGCCGTATTTCCCCGCTATATGGCGATACTAATACGCTGGGCGAAATAGTGGCCAGCCCTCTGGTCACCAGAAGCCTCTATTAGGCGCGCCGACAAGTTACAGTCGACGCGCACTTGGCCGCCATGGCCCCAAAGTTTCGACACCAAACGCCGCAAATATGTAGTTGCTTCCCAGAGCGGCATAGTAGGTGCCATGTCATGCTCACAAATGGTAATAGGTTCCGTAACAGTAACTAAAAAGTAAATTTCTAAAAATATAATCTTCGCCATGTTTTGTGGCTCTGATTCTTTAATCCACAAACCCAGCGGGAACTGACCTTTTTTCTACTTCATTATATCTACATTCTACATCTCTTCGGTGAAGGAAAACATTCTAAGGAATCGTGGCCTAATTTTCCTTTGATTTAGCACGTCCAGGGGCCTTACCATGATGTCCTTATTGCGATTCTGTTTAGGACCTAAACTGAATTGCTAAGGGACGGAGTTATGCGACTTATATAGCTCCGTCCTTTAGCAATTCAGTTTGGGTCCTAAACAGAATCGCAATAAAGACATCATGGTAAGGCCCCAGATGACAGTCGCTTAAAGACGAACGCGTGACAAAATCCCGACACAGCGCGAGGAAGATGATAACATGCATAGTGCCATAGCCTACACTGTTGACTGTACATTGGTGGACCTTATGCTTTTTGTAATAAGGTCCACCGTTGTACAGTTATGAGTCTTACCGTTTGTAGGTGCATATAATGATGGTATGCCGCACAGCAATGTCGTGTCATGAATAGGGTCGGGAGTCAAGTGAGCACACGAGTGTGAATTGAGATCAATTTACCCGTCCGTTTACGTACTAGAGACAAAGTTCAAGTCCTTTAGCTGCTTTGTTACTGCACACCGTTGTATGGGGACCTTGCACTTTGAGACTATGTGCTGAAACTTGGCACAGTTGATTCTTAGCTGGTCTTGAGCAGATACAGACCGGGAGCCGTCGAGAGCCACCTCTCATTTAGTGAGGGGGGAGGGGGAAAGTTCTACGCTGCCGCGCTTCACTTGGAGCAACATTTCTCTAAAACTATACCTATTAGGGAATGTAATATATCATTTTCGGATAAATTAAGGATGAGGAATCTAGTTTTGGAACAAAAACAATGCACTTTCTAACAAAAAAAAGCATAAAGTAGAAAAGACTAAAAAACGTATTTTTGATTTTTTCATAATTACCAATTTTTTTTAAAGTGTAGCAGGAATCTGAAAACAAAAAATACAGTCGTAAAGCTACACTTATTACGTTTAAGAAAATATATAGTTTAATATACAAAACTGTTGATAAATGGGAGATAAAAAATAATATTAAGCGTGGGTCAGAGTGATCTCAATACAAAATAGTAAGTTCATTTTTTAGGAGATCTTGCAATCGCGGCGGGTCATTGATAATGGTAAAACATAATTTAAAAAGTAAGGAGCGTAAAGACATTGTTGACATGTCTGTGGAACGCCTTATAGAACTTTCTTGTGTTGAATTGGAACAATTTATAATTATATGCGTGTACAGGCCCCCATCGGCAGACTATAACTTATTCGAATCAGTCATAGATGAAGTACTTAGTAGTGTTTTTGGAAGTCATAAAAATATAATTGTATGTGGTGATTTCAATATTAATTTGCTAGAAAATTCGTCATTATGTGGAAGGTTACTAAATACTTTCAAATCCTTCAATTTAGTCAATTTATTTTGTGAGCCCACTCGAGTCACAGCAACCAGTGCTACATGTATAGATAACATCTTTAGTAATAATGACGCGATTAGTAAATCTGTTATTAACAACCTATGTTCTGACCACTGTGGACTAAAAGCTTCTTTCAGCGGGAAAACTGAAGAAATTCCTCAAGACACTTTGTGCAGGCCGATTTCCGAAAGTCGCCTAGGTTTATTCAATCGTAATATTACTAAACAATTATGTTGTCTTTCATGTACCCAGGAAAACCCTGACTGTTTGAGTTCCGAGTTGTTTAATTGTATTAAAAAGGAATTTGATGCCTGTTTCATTCAGAAAAAGGTGCAAGGCAAGGCCAAGACTAAATTTAGCGACTGGGCTACACCGGATATTCACGAGAAAAGACGCCGGCTCTACGACTTATATGATTTAAAGGCAACTGATAAAAGACCGGAATTTCTGGAGTACGTCAAGAATTATTCTAAATCTTTTAAGATGTTGTGTGTCGCCGCTAAAGTCGATTATTTGTCGAAAAAGATCCTAAATTCCAGCGATAAAGTCAAAACTGTATGGCAAGTTATCAGCAATGAAACTGGAAAACGTAAACTGAAGGATCCGCACTACAACCTACGAATTGCTGACACTTTAGTAAGTTCCGACCGTCAAGTGGCAGATCATTTTGAGCGGTTTTTCTCGAATATCCCGGTAGAAACAACAAGATCCCTTAATTCATCGCCAGACGTCGCTGAAGAAATTTTGAAGACAAATGTGGCAGAATGTACAGAAATCTTCAAATTTTCGTATGTCTCTCCGAATATAGTTCTTAAGACTTTTAGGTCTTTAAATTTAAAGAAAACAGAAGATCTTTGGGGCCTGTCTGTCAAAGTATTAGATTCCATTATTGAGTCAATTACACCATACTTAGCTGAGATTTTCAACAGATGCATTGATGCTGGAATTTTTCCAGATATTATGAAACATAGCAAAATTATCCCTCTGTTTAAATCAGGAACAAGAACAGATCCCACGAACTTTAGACCGATTTCAATACTACCGGCATTAAGCAAAGTGTTCGAGAAACTTATTCTGAATCAACTATTGTCACATTTCAACAGAAACAAACTGCTTGATAGCAATCAATTTGGTTTCACCAAAGGTCGATCAACTACTGACGCCGGTGCGGTACTTCTAAAACACATCTTTGATGCCTGGGAAAAAGCTCAAGATGCTGTTGGAATTTTCTGTGATCTGTCAAAGGCATTTGATTGCGTTGATCACGAAAATTTAAAGAGAAAATTAAGCCGCTATGGGATAAAAGCTAGTGCCCTTGACCTGGTCTCATCGTACCTTTCGGATAGAACTCAGCGAGTAGTTATTAATGGAACTCAATCGGCGGGGTCCCCGGTAGCCCTCGGAGTGCCTCAAGGTTCAATTCTTGGTCCCTTCCTGTTTTTGGTATACATTAATGACTTACCAAAAGTTGTGCAAGATAGACATGATATAGTGTTATTTGCAGATGACACTTCCCTTATATTTAAAGTGGACAGAAAGGAAAATAGCTTCGAGAGCATTAATGACGCGCTATCTACCATAGTAAACTGGTTTACGGCAAACAATTTGCTTTTGAACGCCAAGAAAACCAAATGCATCAAGTTTACGCTACCTAACGTCAAGCAGGTAAATAACAGCAAGATTAAAATAAAAGGTGATACGCTGGAATTTGAGGATCGAACTGTTTTCCTGGGAGTCACTCTAGACTCCAAACTGCAATGGCATGCACATATAGGCACTCTAGCCGGAAAACTTAGTTCAGCAGCCTATGCAGTGAGGAGAATCAAACAGCTAACAAACGTAGAGACGGCCAGGCTGGTATACTTTAGTTACTTCCATAGTGTTATGTCATATGGAATTCTGTTGTGGGGAAAAGCGGCAGATATTCAGACAATATTTGTGCTGCAAAAACGAGCTGTACGTTCCATCTATGGACTGGGCGCTCGAGTATCCCTAAGAGAGAAATTCAAAGAAGTTAACATTCTTACCGTTGCATCTCAATACATACTAGAGAATATTATGTATGTTCGGAAAAACATCCACGAATTCAAGGTTAACAGTGATATCCATAACTATAACACTAGAAACAAACATAAGCTTGCCGTGCCCGCCCACCGCCTCCGTAAGGTTAGTACGTCTTTCGTCGGGAACTGTACACGTTTTTATAACAAAGTCCCCACTGATGTAGTGAATTTACCACTTCACAAATTTAAGTCGCACATTAAGCGCTCCTTGTTAAGTAAGGCGTACTACACTGTAAATGATTTTATAAACGATAGAGATGCCTTTAAGCAGGTAGCTTGATTTCATTAGTATAATAAGAGCTAAATAAATATTGTTTTTTTTTTTTTTACATTGTGAATTAAATATGCTAGTGTCCAGTAGAATTGACACATGAGACAATGATGTTCTCGCTTGATTAAATTGTTTAATTTAATTTTAGTTTTGGACACTTGGAGACCTTATACATCTCTAAGTATTTATTTATATATTTTATTTTTGATTGTACATACCTATATTTTTAATGTTTCTGACACTTAGAGACCTTTACATCTCTAAGTCAACTTAGGCTAGTAATTATGTGAAGCTATACTGTCTTTTTATGTAACATACGAGCACAAAATGCCGTGTCTTACAGCTACTCGTACATGTTATTACTATTTTAATATTATTATAGGCCGGTAGCTTGAACATGTCATGCTCGCTTAAAAGTTTTTGCTTACGGTGGCGTCGTTGATCGGGTCGCCACTTTCCCGAATGAAGGTTGAGGGAGGCGATGGCTGAGATACGCGTCATACTCGTGAACGGGTGCTGTTTGTGGAGACTGGTCTGTTTAAGCTAACACAAGCTATTATACTTAGTAACTTTATTTTTATTAATTAATTACAGTGAGACGCCTCATTCTGCTCTCGTATGTTTCTTTTCTCTTAATGAATGTATTAATTATACAGGATATTGACTCTTGGAGACCCTATACATCTCTAAGGATAACTTGATAAACTATATAATCTTATAGTTCTGACACCTAGAGACATTTACACCTCTAAATATTATAGTTTTTTTTTTTTGTATTTTGTATCTGTATTTTTTATGTAATTCGACATTAAGAGACCATATACATCTCTTAGTAATTGTAATACGTTAGATTGAATTCTTAGTTTTATTTTATAAAATTGTTGATGTTATTATTTTTGCATGTATGTAAATTCAATGATGACGTGTAAAAGTGCCCTTGTGGCCTATTTGCTGAATAAATGTTGATGTTTGATGTTTGATGTTATGAATGTGGGAAAGTTACTTATAATTTGTTCTACAATCGTTTATTTTTCTTGTTTTTCGTAAATAACTCGTAAACGGTAGCCCACAGCAAAAAAATATCTTTTACGTAAATAATCTGTTTCAGATTTCTTATAAAATAAGTACTACTGTTTTTCGGTACCATCAATATTAAAAAAAATATTGAAGGGAGAAAATAAATACTTAGGTCCCCTTTTTTAGTCATTCGTAAATAACTCGTAAACGAAGGCCAATAGCAAAAAAATTTTTAGTACATGAATAATTTACATAAAATTTCCTACAAAAAAGGTCATTCGAACTTTTTCGCTAGGATCAATATTAAAAACGATATTAAAGAGAGAAAATAAATTCTAAGGTCCCCTTTTTAAATATTGATCCTAGCGAAAAAGTTTGAATAACCTTTTTTGTAGGAAATTTTATGCTAATTATTCTTGTGTTAAAATATTTTTTGCTATTGGACATCCTTTACGAGTTATTTACGAATGACTAAAAAAGAGGACCTTAGTATTTATTTTCTCCCTTCAATATTTTTTTTAATATTGACCTTAGCGAAAAAAAGGAGCACTTATTTTATAAGAAATCTGAAACAGATTATTTACGTAAAAGATATTTTTTGCTGTGGGCTACCGTTTACGAGTTATTTACGAAAAACTAAAAAATAAACGATTGTAGAACAAATTATAAGTAACTTTCCCACATTCATAATATTTTGTATTGAGATCACTCTGGTCCACGCTTAATATTATTTTTTATCTCCCATTTATCAAGAGTTTTGTATAATAAACTATATATTTTCTTAAACGTAATAAGTGTAGCTTTGCGACTGTATTTTTTGTTTTCAGATTCCTGCTACACTTAAAAAAAAATTGGTAATTATGAAAAAATCAAAAATACGTTTTTTAGTCTTTTCTACTTTATGCTTTTTTTTTGTTAGAAAGTGCATTGTTTTGGTTCCAAAACTAGATTCCTCATCCTTAATTAAACCGAAAATGATATATCACATGCCCTAATAGGTACAGTTTTAGAGAAATGTTGCTCCAAGTGAAGCGCGGCGGCGTCGAACTTCCCCCCCTCCCCCCCACTAAATAAGACGTGGCTCTCGAGGTCTCCCGGTCTGTATCTGCTCATGACCAGCTAAGGATCAACTGTGCCAAGTTTCAGCGCATAGTCACAAAGTGCAAGGTGTCGTGCAGTAACAAACTAGCTACTTTTACAACGTATGAATTCATAGGTACATACTTACACCTATATTGCTGTTAAGGAAATTCTTTGTAACCTTTATGTGTGTGCTTATAAACATAATGTGGGTACTTCGAGATATGCATGAGATGGAATAAATCAGTCATACGCCATCAGCTGTTTAATTTGGATCCCTGTCCCATACTACAATAACCAAAATAACCGTTTTCACACAGCTGTTTAACCCTAAGTCCCTGCGTACAATTTTTGGTACATATTCCAAAATCTCTTTTGAACTTTTATTGTGTAACTAAGGGTTCCAATTTCAAAAACAAAACAATTGCTTCTGGGTCTCAGGAGGTTAAAATATGTATTTACTGTCATTTTATGGCCTTCGGTTTCGAATTCTTCCGGTTCCGAGAGCAAAAGCACGAATTACTAAGTATGAAAAATTTCCCTCGTTCGCTCCAGGATCCTATCACCACTATCATCAGATACTAATTTAAGTTTAATGGAATTTGAGAACCTACCCTTTTGAAGTCAAAGCCCACGCGATGCAAGTGTTATTTATACGTCATAATATCATAGAAGGTTGACGTTTAAAATAACACTTGCACTGAGTGGGCTATCAAAATCGTTGTAGACTTTTCTTGGTCTAACTCTATTTCAGTTCTGAATTTTTTGGTATGATTCTTATTCACTTATTTACTCCAAAGTATATCTTAATATTTCATGAGATTTGTGCTATTTAAATTTAAAGATTTAATAAAACGGTTTTGGCCTGCGCGGTTGTGCAAGGAAACCTCTCTATAGTGTCTTAATATCCTTACCTGCGCCTGGCAACTCTTTATTAGTGAAATTTAGAGTGGGTAGAAAGCCAGCAAAAGGGGTTTTTTAAATCAACACTTCGTATGGGGTTTTATTTTATTTATAAGGCACACTACAGACGACATTTAATACATGATTCCAATAAAAGTGGTAGGCTTTATATAGAAATGCCATCCAAAATAAGTGAGCACAGCAAGAACAATAAATAACAACGAGCAAAAACTATCCTAAAATTATAAAAAAAAACCGGGCAAGTGCGAGTCGGATTCGCGCACGAAGGGTTCCGTACCATAATGCAAAAAACGGCAAAAAAAAAAAAAGGTCACCCATCCAAGTACTGACCCCGCCCGACGTTGCTTAACTTCGGTCAAAAATCACGTTTGTTTTATGGGAGCCCCACTTAAATCTTTATTTTATTCTGTTTTTAGTATTTGTTGTTATAGCGGCAACAGAAATACATCATCTGTGAAAATTTTAACTGTCTAGCTATCACGGTTCGTGAGATACAGCCTGGTGACAGACGGACGGACGGACGGTCAGCGGAGTCTTAGTAATAGGGTCCCGTTTTACCCTTTGGGTACGGAACCCTAAAAAAACAACAGGTTGCACTCCGCGAGTGCGGGCAGAAGTGAAAACTCAATGACATTGTAACAGTTTTTCGATCAGGTCACGTGTCCGTCTTACGAATTTTCAATCTGTCGAATCTGTCGGTCACGTGACCAGTCGCGAGTTTATCATTTTTTCCCCACCTCAAAAAGTGCACAGCGCCGCTAAAGAAGTTTTCACTTAAAAAAAAAGTCAAAATATCTTAAAAACATACTAAATTTTAAAATTACATAAATGATCGTAACATGTTAAATTGCTTACTATTGTTGTTGTGTAGTATGGTGGCCTGTAGGTGGGAGGTTTCGTCTATGTACCTATAGAATATATATATTATATACATCGCCTTTCATCGAAAGGTTGGGAATATGACACACTGCTTAAACAATGGATAAAGACGAAAGCGATCTGTAAACATTCATTGTATCAGTTAATCCAGTTTCTACTTGCTATGTGTAACTAATGTAACTATGTACTTGCCATCCATGTTTGAGTATAACAGTGGAGTTCCTTTGAATGAATCATGGATAAGTATTTCTAAATATGTGACGTCCCACGGGTAAAGGTACCTTATGGGGGTTGGCGCTTACGCTATTATTAACACCGCTCCAATATTATTGCGGCGCCATGCGACGTAAGCGCCGGCCGCCATAAGGTACCCTTTTCCATGGAACGTCACATATGAACTCACCTGACATTCATTCATTATTTTAAAATTATAGGTTCAGTCCAGTGGGACTATTTCGCCAGTATCAAGGTAGGAGCTAAATACGACGACTAAAATTGTACGATTAGTACAAGACAGTGTACGGTGATTTTATTAGCTCTTGTAAGGCGATAACACATAAACAGAAATTCTGATAGAAACGTTATTCACTACACCTTATAAAACAAAGTCCCCGCCGCGTCTGTCTGATTGTATGTTCGCAATAAACTCTAAAACTACTGAACGGATTTCCATTCGGTTTTCACTTATCAATAGATTGAATCTTGAGGGAGGTTTAGGTGTATAATTTGTTAACACGTGCGAAGCCGGGGCGGGTCGATAGTAAATTATAAGACAGTTCTGGCTTTCCATCACAGAAGGGTCCTCACGCTTCGAGTGCCATAAGGATGTTTCCATCTGAAATTCCAACAGAACTTCTGACAGAAACGTCCTTATTGCAGATGAAACATAAGGACAAAGGTCAACCCAACTATTAGGTTTGAACCATTGGACTTATATCTAAGGACGGGCCTTACGAGCAATAAGAATGGGGCCAGTACGGTTACCATAAGTTTGTCACTGACATAAACGCCGTCGAGAACGTAATTTACTTTCTATACATCTCGCTCGCACTCGCATATTAGTGCAAACGGGATGGATAGAAAGTAAATTACGTTCTCGACGGCGTTTATGTCAGTGACAAACTGATGGTAACCGTACAGTACAGCGGTGTCACGCACACGAATTCGAGCCAATCGTGCAGTCTAACGCCACAACGCGATTGGTTGATGAGTTCGCGTCATGCGCACGTTTGGTCGCAACTGGTTCCGATAGACTGCACGATTGGCTCGAAATCCTGAGTGACACCGCTGAATTAGTACCATTCTTAGTGCCCGTAAGGCCCGTCCTTAGATGTAGGTATGTCAATGGTTTGAACATGGTTTATTAAGGCATAAAAACAAAACTGTTCACTTAAGTGTACACACATAAATAACGCACTTTTTTTTTTGACGGAGTGGGAATGCGTTTACGCACGGTGTGTGGGACTCGCCGCTCCTTTCCCCTCTCTTGGCAATAGAGGGGGAAAATCTGGCCCTACCCACTAAACCCACTCCGGCGTACATAAATAACGCACTTTACATAAATGTGTCATGAAGAAGAATAATATTATTAAAATGAAAAATTTATTCAATTTCAGAGTCGAGTCGGATGTGGGCGAGCGCGTCCTTCGTGGGCGTACTCATCGTCATCGGCCTGCCGCTCTGGTGGAAGACCACGGAGGTGTACAGGTAATGCGACACGTCACATGTTCCTCCTTAACCCAGCCAATCTCAGTGTACTCCGCGAAGCCCTAGGGCTCCGCAAAGTCTCTGTGAGGGCTCCGCGGGAAAAGACGAAAAAATATCAATAACCACCTCTTCTATGCCTTCAATAGTGATTAGTGACGAACGAAAATTTTTTATTTGGGGTTTGTCAATTATTTCGCTTACAAATAGTGTTCCGTCACTAAAAAATGTGAGAACCGCTGTAATAATCTAAGTAGTCGGTTGTGAACCTGCCTGCTGAACTGACATTCGGAACTCCGTAAGCGCGATGTCAAAATAAAATAAAAAACAAAATAGTTTATTGATACAGTGAAACTTATGATTAAACAAGGTTAGGTAAACTTATTCTAGTTAAACACTGCTAAAGTTGTTACAAGATATGAAAATTGCCCGTGACATCTGCACTAGGCAATGCATGCCTGTCTCGCAGGATGGCATTTTTAGGGTTCCGTACCCAAAGGGTAAAACGGGACCCTATTACTAAGACTTCGCTGTCCGTCCGTCCGTCCGTCTGTCACCAGGCTGTATCTCACGAACCGTGATAGCTAGACAGTTGAAATTTTCACAGATGATGTATTTCTGTTGCCTCTATAACAACAAATACTAAAAACAGAATAAAATAAAGATTTAAATGGGGCTCCCATACAACAAACGTGATTTTTGACCAAAGTTAAGCAACGTCGGGAGTGGTCAGTACTTGGATGGGTGACCGTTTTTTTTTTGCTTTTTTTTCGTTTTTTTTTTTGCATTATGGTACTGAACCCTTCGTGCGCGAGTCCGACTCGCACTTGCCCGGTTTTTCCTAGTTTGCCAGTTTTTATTGATTACATTAGGCGCTAAAGAATTCACTACTATCAGCTAAATTAACAAAATGCATGCTACACTACAATCTACTACTAATTATAACCGATGTAGAAGTATGAGTGTTTCATACTAGTTGAATAAATAATGCTAATAACAAATAATGAACTTACTATATCGAAAGCTCCTCAGTTGGTTGACTAGTTCTATCATCATCTCCTCACATGTCCAATCCAGATACCAGAAGATCAAACTCACACGCGCACCGCGTGATATGACCTGATAATATACATTATATTATAATATACATTATTTATATTATAAAATTAGCAACGAGGTAGTACTCTCAAGAACGCGTTGCTGCAGCTTAACTGCTATGTTAAAGCAGAGAAGACTTCGTTGGCTCGGTCACATACATCGCATGGACCCTGGGAGACTACCACGCCAAGTAATGCTGGGTCAGATAGCGGACGTAAAAAGACCTGTAGGGCGCCCAACTCTACGGTTTAAGGACTCATGTAAGCGTGACATGGACAGTTTTGGCATTCGGACCGAGGGCTGGGAGAAACGCGCCGAAATGAGACCGGAGTGGCGTCATGACATTCAAGTCGGAACTTCTAAGCATGACGATGACTGGCTGGAGAACCTTAAGCGGAAAAGTCTTCGTCGTGCTCTACCACCGCCTGCGGACTCGCGTTTTGTGTGCGATCGATGTGGCAAGAAATGCCGCGCTGCTATAGGACTTTATAGCCATCAACGGCGATGCGGGACCCCATAAACACACAAGCGCCGCAACAAACATCTACAAAAGATGATGTGGCCAATGATGATGACACAACCAAAATAGGCAAAATATATCCACACCCCGCTCCATACATCATCTATTTTAACTAGAGGTCTTGTTATTTGGTCGAGTTGTACTGAAATACGCCGATACCATGGTTTATAAGTTAGGGGGCTGATTACCAGTCCGCCTGCAGTCTCTGGCCTTATCCGGCGGCCTACCGTCCTAGGCCAATAACGTCCACACACATATAAGCGATTAGTGCCTGCCGGCAATGGCCTGTTGCCATCTCTGCGACTGCAGACTAGCAGTTGAGAGTCGTCAGTTTTCCGCCGTACGGCCACCCGCCGGCAACGGTGTGATATAAGTTTACAGGGCCCTATAAATGGACAGTTCGCCGAACGATATCAGCTTGTCAGTTAATCGCAACAGGCCTCACATTAAAGGGGCCCACAGATTACTAGTTCGCCGGACGATATCAGCCTGTCAGTTGTTCGGAGCTGTCAAATTTTGCTTTTGACCGACAGTTCTATTTCAGACCACGGACTGTGCGGCCGATATCTGTCGCCGCTGACCGGAATCATCAAGCGACCACGCACTATCGGTTCGTGCTAGCCGTCAGGCCGAAACTTGAACGAGAACTGTTAGTGTGTGGCCTTGTGCGATGAACTAACAGGCTGATATCGTCCGGCGGACTGGTAATCGATCCCTTTACACACGCAAAACCATGGGGTTATCGGCATGGCCGCCATGGCTATCGCTGTTTATGGGAAATGTCATGATAAGTACGCTAATATTATGTAAATATGCGTTGATAATTCTGGAACACATAAAGTATGCTGGAATTGTGTGTGTTGATAAAGCACGCTATTTCTAACAAGTGATGTCAAATATTTATAAAAGTTTTGTCTTATTTCTAATTGTACCTAAATACTCCAGCCTAAAGTTCGTTTTTAGGGTTTCGTAGTCACCTAGAAACCCTTATACATAGTTTCGCCATGTCTGTCTGTCTGTCTGTCCGAGGCTTTGCTCCGTGATCGTTAGTGCTAGAAATCTGCAATTTGGCATGGATAATAACGGTAAAATAAAAAATATAAACAAAAATTCATACAAAAAGTTTATCTTTTTAATTTTTTTTTGCTTTGACCCAATAGTGTGGGGTATCGTTGGATAGGTCTTTCAAAACGAATAAGGGTCTCCTAAAACCATTTTTTGATATAGTTAATATTTTCGGAAATATGTGCTCCGAAAGAAAAAAAATGTGCCCCCCCCCCCCCTTAACTTTTGAACCACGGGTCCAAAAAAAAATAAAATTGTGAAACAAGAACTTAATAAATACTTTCAATGAAAACTATAGCGAACATGATCGGTCTTACTGAGGGAAGTAGTGTCATAAGGTGCAAATTTTGGTATCGGATTAATTCACTTAGCACAGATGTAATATACGTAAAGCTAAGCTATTTGAGCCCGGTAGACATCCGCCACCCCCTGGCAGGTAGGCAGGGGGGCAGTCAAAGTAATTTGTAATGGATCAACTCCTTTTTAACCACGTTAAAAGATGAATTTTTAAAAACGCTGAAATTACTTTTCTTGTATTCTAGTAATATGCACATATAAAAAGTTTCAAGCCCCACACTCGAAAAATTTTTTGATCTCCATACAAATTTTCAACCTCTATTTCGCCACCTTAGGGGATGAATTTTCAAAAACGCTGAAATTAGTTTTCTTGTATTTTAATAGTATATCTTTTAACGAAGTTTGAAATTCCTAGCTTAAAATAAAACATGAACCCCATACAAACTTTCATCCCCTTTTTAACCCCCTTAGGGGTTGAATTTTTCAAAATCTCTTCTTATCTCTTGTACACATTATAAATGTAACCTGGTGTGCAAATTTCAACTTTCTAGCATTTCTAGTTTCGGCTGATAATAGCAATAGTTGAATAAAAAAATAGCACGCCGGTTTTGATTTATTCGTCAATATTTTTATTTTTTTTCTATTAAACTGTACATCAAAGGTCTCAAAAATGAATTCCTCATGCCCGCTTTATCTGGAATTGATACCAAACTCGAGGTGGTAGGTAAATAGAAGCCGATATGCGGCGTGTAACTTTGGATGCCCCCCTGCCTACCCACCAGGGGGTGGCGGATGGCTACCGGGCTGGATTGGTTTAGCTTTACGTATACTACATCTGTGCCAAGTGAATTCATCCGATACCAAAATTTTCACGTCCCATACATTTGGTGACACTACTTCCGTCACTATCTAGACGTTTTTGAGTTATTGCAAAAAATCTTCTTTAAATAATCACGATTATTTAGCAGTAGCGCTAGTGTGCACGTTGATGGGCTCTTAAACATATCACTTTTTACAAGCTTCACAGATACACAATGACCCATGAGAAATGAGAAATATAAACGTATGTACAGTCGCCATCAGATATATCGGAGCGGCCAAGGTGTTCACAATATCTGAACACGCGCTCTAACGCCCTGACAATAGAGGCGTGTTCCGATATTTGTGAGCACCTTGGCCGCTCCGACATATCTGATGGCGACTGTACAGTTGAGATATCTATCCTTTATATAATATTTAATTAATCAAGTTACCTCTGAAGCTTATCTAAATCCTACAATTTTCTTATCTAAAGGGCTCTTCAACTATAAACTAGCAAATCTAATATTTACATAACCTTCAATTGCGTATAATTACTTAATTTAATATACATATTTATATTTAGATACGGCGTGCATATAAAAATTGGTGTCTTTAGGTTATCGTTATGATAGCTATGTTCTCACGATTGACACTTTAATTTGGCGATGGGACGGCTAAGGTCAACGTGATAGGACACGTGACATTTGGATGCCATTTTTTACGGTTCCGTAGTCAACTAGGAACCCTTATAGTTTCGCCGTGTCCGTCTGTCTGTCCGAGGCTTTGCTCCGTGATCGTTTGTGCTAGGAAGCTGCAATTTGGCATGGATATATAAATCAATAAATCCGACAAAATCTCGTTTTTAGGGTTCCGTACCCAAAGGGTAAAACGGGACCCTATTACTAAGACTTCGCTGTCCGTCCGTCCGTCCGTCCGTCCGTCCGTCCGTCCGTCCGTCTGTCACCAGGCTGTATCTCACGAACCGTGATAGCTAGACAGTTGAAATTTTCACAGATGATGTATTTCTGTTGCCGCTATAACAACAAATACTAAAAACAGAATAAAATAAAGATTTAAATGGGGCTCCCATACAACAAACGTGATTTTTGACCAAAGTTAAGCAACGTCGGGAGTGGTCAGTACTTGGATGGGTGACCGTTTTTTTTTTCATTATGGTACGGCGCGTGCGCGAGTCCGACTCGCACTTGCCCGGTTTTTAGGGTACCTACTACCTACCCACACGTAAAGTGGGGGTGTGATCTTTTTTTTTCGCTTCAACCCTACGGTGTGGGGTATCGTTGGATAGGTCTTTCAAAACGAATAAGAATCTTCACCAAACATTTTTTGATAAAGTGAATATTTTCGGAAATAATAGCTCCGAAAGAAAAAAATTGTGAAAAAGGAGGGGGTCCTTTAACTTTTGAACCATGGGTCCAATAAATATGAATTAAATCGTAAATAAAAACTCAATAAATACTTTCAATGAAAACTGTAGCGTACATAATCGGTCTAACCGTTTTTAAGTTATTACAAAAAGTATTCTCTTCTTATTGTTAGTAAAATACGTACAAAGCGCTGCGAAAGTAAAACCTTTTTTTGTAATGTACATGATACTTACTAATAGCCCCCGTTTAGCCTATTCTGACAGAATGGAAACTATGAAAGCCTACACTGAGCATGGCCCGACATGCTCTTGGCCGATTTTGTTTCAATGGAATTGTGAAACTCATTAATTGAACTCGTTTTTGATATTTTCAGGGTAGCGCTACCATACGACAAGATCGCCGCTTTCGATTCGCTGTCTCACACCATCGCTACCGAGGTGACAGTGATGGCGAATGACGACGCCATCGCGTCGCAGATAGCGGGGCTCATTGAGAAATCCTTCGAAGATTCGAGTATGGGCGGTATTCCATCTGTCCAATATATTGGTCCAATATCCAATGTTTATTTTTTGGATTTTTTAGTTGGTTCGATTCCCAGGCGAAAAAATCTTTGAATGCAGTTTTGTGTCTTTTTAAAAGTAAAAGAATGTTTTCATTTTTAATAAGCAGAAACGTCTGCGATCGATGCTATTAAGCGTTGAAGTGTTGTGTGCTGTGTGTTGTAGTTAAGTGATGCGTTTAAGAAGTGTAACACTCTTACGGTAGATGTCTCTAGGGTCCCTTGACCCATAATATATGGTGGAAAGATTTGCTGGCTATGGATGAGGTCTTGGCGGCTCAGATGGCAGAGCGCTGAAGTATCGATCCAGAGGCCGTGAGTTCAAGTCTCACCCAAGACAGTAATTTTTCCATACTTAAATTTATTCTAAGCTTAAAAGAATGTTTCCTTTAAGTAAAATGAGCTAACATAAGGTTTTTTTTAAAGCACGTTCTCTCCAGGGCCCATTTTTTTCCACAAACTTCAAACTTCAACATTTATTCAGCAAATAGGCCACAAGGGCACTTTTACACGTCAACATTGAATTTACATACAAGCAAATATAATGATAATACATCAATCAACAATTATAAAATACAACTGCAACTACCAATTCAAACTAACATATTACACACTGTATATTGTTAGTTTTCATAATTTGTAATTTGATTATCATTGTTGACATTTTATAATTATACGTTTGCATGCTAAATTATTGACGATCATATTGTAAATTCACATAGATTAGCGTAAGAATAATTTATACTGTAATTTATCATTATGAAATAAAGAAACTAAACTAAACTATATATCTCTTTCCAGCCACATTAAAAGTCAAAGTGACCAAGACCATTATTTCGGACTCTCTGCGCAATACGCTGGAATCCGTCGCCGACGAACCAGAAGCGATAGAAGAGGTAGCGGCCAGCGTCAGCGTGTCAAAACCTAACACGCTATATGTGGTACAGAGGTCGCCGCTGTTTCAAAATGTCTGGCTTAGTGGGGAGCGTGTCATGTTCTTCAGGGACTCTAAAGGTATAATAAATGATCCCGTCTCTTTCTAGCCTTTAAAAACTCTCTTTTTAGCATTGAATAGAAGAGGTAGCGGCCAGCGTCAGCGTGTCGAAACCTAACACGCTGTATACAGTACAGTACAGTATATACAGAGGACGCCGCTGGTCCAAAATGTCTGGCTTAGTGGGGAGCGTGTTATGTTCTTCAGGGACTCTCAAGGTATTCCCGTCTCTTTCTATAATAAGATGCGATAGAAGACAGAAGAGGTAGCGGCCAGCGTCAGCATGTCGAAACCTAACACGCTATATGTGGTACAGAGGTCGCCGCTGTTTCAAAATGTCTGGCTTAGTGGGGAGCGTGTCATGTTCTTCAGGGACTCTAAAGGTATTCCCATCTCTTTCTATAATAAGATGCGATAGAAGACAGAAGAGGTAGCGGCCAGCGTCAGCCTGTCGAAACCTAGCACTATATGTGGTACAGAGGACGCCGCTGTTCCAAATTGTCTGGCTTAGTGGGGAGCGCGTCATGTTCTTCAGGGACTCTAAAGGTATGATAGATGATTCCCTCTCATTCTAGCCTTTAAAATCTCTCTTTTTAGCATTGAATAGAAGAGGTAGCGGCCAGCGTCAGCGTGTCGAAACCTAACACGCTATATGTGGTACAGAGGACGCCGCTGTTTCAAATGTCTGGCTTAGTAGGGAGCGCGTCATGTTCTTCAGGGACTCTCAAGGTATTCCCGTCTCTTTCTATAATAAGATGCGATAGAAGACAGAAGAGGTAGCGGCCAGCGTCAGCGTGTCGAAACCTAACAAGCTATATGTGGTACAGAGGACGCCGCTGTTTCAAAATGTCTGGCTTAGTGGGGAGCGTGTTATGTTCTTCACAGATTCTAAAGGTATGATAAATGATCCCGTCTCATTCTAGCCTTTAAAATCTCTTTTTAGCATTGAATTTAAGAGGTAGCGGCCAGCGTCAGCGCGTGGAAACCTAATAATCCAGTAACTTTGTCGAATTTTGTAACCTGGCCCTTTTGCGTCAAATCCGGTAGTTCTGATTATTTGCAGACTTGTTTATGATGTTGGCCCAATGAATAATCCAAGTTTGTGACTTCGAGCGCCGAACGCAACTTTGTCAAAAATCGAATAAACCGCAATTTTTTTTAGATTTGGGCGATTATAACCCTAAAGTACTAGTTTTTGGTAGTAACTTCCTAGGGCGTTTTTAAAGTAGACTAAATTTGCTACAATAAGACACTAGAATTGTCTCTGTATATCTAATATTTTCCGAGATAAAGCCTTTCAAAATTTTATAATTTTACATCAGTTCTTAGGTGTAATATAAGGGTTAGGCAGGTAATTTATATGGAATTAATCACCGCCACGTACTACAAAATATTAATTTTCCTTAAAAAAAAAATATTTTTTCAAAATAGGCACTCATACATTTTTTTATGGAAAATAAATATTTTGTAGTACGTGGCGGTGATTAATTCCATATAAATTACCTGCCTAACCCGGTGTACTGACGTAAAATTATAAAATTTTGAAAGGGTTTATCTCGGAAAATATTAGATGTACAGAGACAATTCTAGTGTCTTATTGTGGCAAATTTAGTCTACTTTAAAAATGCCCTAGGAAGTTACTATCAAAAACTAGTACTTCAGGGTAATAATCGCCCAAATCTAAAAAAAATTGCGGTTTATTAGATTTTTGACAAAGTTGCGTTCGGCACTCGAGGTCACAAACTTGGATTATTCATTGGGCCAACATCATAAACAAGCCCGCAAAAAATCAGTACTACCGGATTTGACGCAAACGCAAAATGTATAATTTTACTGTATTATAACACGCTATATGTGGTACAGAGGACGCCGCTGTTCCAAAAGTGCCACTACACTTTGTCGATGCGAGGCCTGTGCTGAGTTAGCTTTCGGCCCGGCCACGACTTTACGCGGCGGTGGGAGCGGCGAGCGGATAGGTGTGAACGAAAGGTCGAATCGCTGTGTCTCGCTCCAGCCTATGGCCTCCGTTCGTCGCTGCCGTCGTGGCCAGGCCTTTAGAGTCTTCCCCCTTATTCATAAAACCTTTCAAGCCTGAATTAGTTAAATTATGTTTTATCCCTTTCTTACAAATAGATTCAGAGACAGATAAAGACAACGATTCACAGCTTATTTAGATTTACGTGATTTAGGATTTAGACGACAGTAGACATCTAGTCATTCACAATATATTTCATGTTTTTTGTTCCAGCGGGCCCAACCGTCGTCCAAGCCCTCAAAAGCTGGGTATACCAGACCTCAGTACTCCAAGGCGCTGTATCAGACTCGGACGAAGCGCGACGCACTCGTTTCCCGCCCGGTGGAGGATACCACGTCACTCTGTCCGTGGCCGTACCTTCGCCAAAGACCAAGCTTCGATTCCCCGCTAGAGACGCCATGGAAGGTAACTCTAGTCTATAGTATACAGCGGGCCCAACCATCGTCCAAGCCCTCAAAAGCTGGGTATACCAGACCTCAGTACTCCAAGGCGCAGTATCAGACTCGGACGAAGCGCGACGCACTCGTTTCCCGCCCGGTGGAGGCTACCACGTCACTCTTTCCGTAGCCGTGCCTTCGCCGAAGACCAAGCTTCGATTCCCCGCCAGAGACGCCATGGAAGGTAACTCTAGTCTATAGTATACAGCGGGCCCAACCATCGTCCAAGCCCTCAAAAGCTGGGTATATCAGACCTCAGGACTTCAAGGCGCAGTATAAGACTCGGACGAAGCGCGACGCACTCGTTTCCCACCCGGTGGAGGCTACCACGTCACTCTGTCCGTGGCCGTACCTTCGCCAAAGACCAAGCTTCGATTCCCCGCTAGAGACGCTATGGAAGGTAACACTAGTCCATAGTATACAGCGGGCCCAACCGTCGTCCAAGCCCTCAAAAGCTGGGTATACCAGACCTCAGTACTCCAAGGCGCAGTATCAGACTCGGACGAAGCGCGACGCACTCGTTTCCCGCCCGGTGGAGGCTACCACGTCACTCTTTCCGTAGCCGTGCCTTCGCCGAAGACCAAGCTTCGATTCCCCGCCAGAGACGCCATGGAAGGTAACTCTAGTCTATAGTATACAGCGGGCCCAACCATCGTCCAAGCCCTCAAAAGCTGGGTATATCAGACCTCAGGACTTCAAGGCGCAGTATAAAGAAAATAAAACGACTAAAAGTACATAAAATAACCCTTATACAAGAAAAATATTAGAGACTAGCTGTGCCCGCGGCTCCGCCCGCGTGGAATTCGGTATGTGTCAGTAAGCGGCTAATTTCTAATCCTAATTTCTCTCCCTCTCCCCTGGAGGCGGAACTTGAAGTAAAGTTGACAGATGGATATGCTAGCGGACTGTAGTCCAGATAAAATATTTTACAGTTAGGTACCACTAAATAAAACTACACTCCAAAATAAATATTTTTTTTCGCCCTTATTAAAATTTTACACGTGATTTTAACGACAGAGTAGGTGTATATCGGACGATACAGTAAGGTATACGCACGCGAGCGAAAGCGAAGCGGCCTGCCTGGCTAGAGCGTGCCTGGCAGCCCGCGATAGAAACCGCCAAAAAGGGCCTCGCCCTGATATGGCCTCCCCACGCCCCCCAAGGGGGAGTGTGAGATGATCCTGCGCGCACCAACTAACCCCTCAGGATCACATTACCCTCAGCTAGCATTCAACCGTAAACTGAGGGTAGTTTTCTGGAATGCGCAATCGCTGACCAGCAAGGAAGCCCTGCTCCGTCACTTCCTCAGAGAGCAGAATGTGGACATATTGCTGGTCAGCGAAACGTTCGCCAAGAGAGACCTCAAGATGGGGGGCTACGTAGTATACCAGCGGAACGAAACAAACCAGCAGGGATACCCGTTCCGCGGAGTCGCCGTGATGGTCCGCAGAACCATCATCCACCAGCCTGTCGACTTCGTGCCTTATGACTCCTTCACAGCGCTCGGAGTCGACATTAGGGTGGCCGATGGAGACCTCCGGCTCTACACCGTCTACAAACCCCCACAGCACCCGACCAGCCGCCTAAGAGCAGATCTCCGTGCACTGTTCCAGTCCTCAGGGCCGACCATCCTGGCAGGGGACTGGAACGCAAAGCACACTGCCTGGAACTCCTCAAAAATAAACGCTGCCGGCAGAACGCTGTACAGCGTGATAATGGACGCAAACTACGATGTCACAGGACCAGGGGAGCCTACACGACACTCAGATGGCCAAGGGACCTGCGACATCATAGACTTCGCAGTCCATAACGACTGCAATGCCACACTGAACATGGAAGTACTGCCAGACCTTCCGTCGGACCACCGACCAGTACTTATGACCATAAAAGCGGCCCCATATTCCGTCCCGAGGAGGAAGTCGAGGCGGAAGACCAACTGGGGGGCCTTCACAGAAGCACTGCAGAACCCTCAAACCGGACCAGTCTCCACCGCCGAGGAAGTTGAAGCCGCAGCCAAAGCCATCACCGACAACATACAGCTGGCGCTAGAATCCTCCTCGCACACCATCCCCGAGGGCGAGAGGTACAAGCCCCTCCCCGCGGAGATCCAGGCACTTATCCTGCGGAAACGCCAGCTGAGAAGGAGATGGCAACAAACTCGCTGCCCCACCCTGAAGACCGAGCTCAACAACCTAGTGGAGAAGGTGAAGATTGAGCTGCGGAACAACGCAGCAGCTGATTGGGAGACCCATATTGCCAGCATAGACGAAGACATGCCCTCCATTCACCGGCTGTGCAGGCAATTGGGAACAACCAAAGAGGCAGTAAGGCCACTCGTGGACGAGAGGGGAGCGCTCCACTACAAGGCCGAAGAGAGGGCAGAACTGTTCGCGGACTTCCTGGAGCGAACGTTCCAACCGAACCCTGCTACAAATGCGGACCACGCGAGGGAGGTGGAGGAGCAACTGACAGGGTACTTAGAGCAACCGCCGAATGCAGAGGAGGACCCGGTCTTCTTCTCACCCGGCCAAGTTAGACGCGCAACCAGAAGAACCAACCCGAAGAAGGCCCCGGGCGCCGATTCGATCCCGAACATGGCGCTTCGTCACCTGCCGCAGCACACCATCGTGGCGGTGACACGCCTGTTCAATGGGATCATGCGCTCGGGCCACTTTCCGAAGACCTGGAAACTTGGCCGGGTCATCATGCTGCCGAAACCGGGGAAGGACAGAAGAAGGCCGGAGAGTTACCGGCCGATCACTCTGCTCAGTACCCTGTCTAAAGTCTTCGAGAGGCTCCTGCTAGGAAGACTGCAGCCACACATCGTGCCGAGGCCGGAGCAATTCGGATTTCGGTCAGAACACTCTACAACTCTGCAGCTGACAAGAGTCCTCTCCTTTATGGGCGAGAGGATGAATCAGAAGGAGCATATCGTCGCGGTGTTCCTGGATATGGAGAAGGCGTTTGACAGAGTCTGGCATGAGGGCCTGCTAGCTAAGCTGTCAACGTCTTCGGCCCCACGTCGAGTAGTACGCGTCATCAGCTCCTTCCTCACGGATAGAAGCTTCCAAGTGGCAGTTGAGGACGCCCTATCCTCAGCACGCCCGATCCTCGCGGGAGTTCCACAAGGAAGCTGCCTCTCACCATCTTGCTACGCCTGGTTCACTGATGACATCCCGGTGGTCGGCGACGTCAAGCTGGGCCTGTTCGCGGACGACGCGGCGTACTACGCGTCGTCCATCTCACCGACCCACGCCGCACGCAAGATCCAGCGCCAGCTTGACGCCCTACCCGAGTGGCTGACCAAATGGAGGCTCTCAGTGAACGTCGGCAAGACCCAAGCGCTCCTCACGGGAGCAGCACATCATCCACCACCACTGAAGCTCCTAGGCGAGGAGATCCAGTGGCAGCACACAGCAAAATACCTAGGGGTCACCATAGACAGGGGCCTCACTATGAAGCAGCACACCGAGGAGGTAGTGAGGCGAGCGAAAACTGCGCGCACCCTACTTCGTCCAGTGCTCCACAGCAGCCTCCCCATTCGCACGAAGCTGGGGATCTACAAGACATACATCCGATCGAGGCTGACGTACGCGGCTCCTGCCTGGTATGCCAGGACGGCGGAGTCAAACAGGCGGAGACTCAGAGCGCAGGAGACGCTCAGCCTCAGAGCGATCGTTAGAGCCCCACGCGGAGTGCGAAACGCAACGCTCTACAGGGACATGAAGCACCCGAGCCTGGACGAATTCATCGGACAACTTGCGCGCAGGATGTTCGATCGTGCCGACTCATCGCAACACCCACTGCTGCAGGGGATCGCCCCCCTCCACGCCCGCCCTCCTGAGGCCCGCCGTGCACGAGCCCAACCGCGCGAGCTCGTGCCACCAACACCAGACCCCTAGGAACCACAAAGCCGCAGATTGGCCAACACGACCACTAAGCCATGATGGCCAACAGAAGAAGAAAGAAGAAGAAGGAAGTGAGAGAAAACCCGACAACCTAAACGTCGGCACAACAGACCGGGCTGTCGCTACAGCCCGCGATAGATACCGCCAAAAAGGGCCTCGCCCTGACATGGCCTCCCCACGCCCCCCAAGGGGGAGTGTGAGATGATCCTGTGCACCAACTAACGCGTTCGGTCTCTCGATCGTGATTGGCCTATATTCTTTGGTAAAAATGCACAAGTTTAGACGTATTTGCCAGCGTTTTTGTCTTTCATTTTGGTATAAATCTAGGTTTCCTACTTTAAGCTAAATCGTTCGGCTATATAACTATATGTTTTTAGATGGGTCTAATTACGTTCTATATGCTGGTAATAGTTTAAACTAGTGCATGATTACGGTCTAGCTACAAGGTCTAAATTCAATGAGCCAAAGTTCGCCAGAATGACTTTTGTTATGCACATTTTCTTGTCCTACGGTTCGAGGAGAAAAGTGTGTGTCTAGATTTTACCTAGATCAAAACCGTTACCATTTTCCACAATGTTTGTCATACGTACTTCTAGCCGCAGTTCTAAGCCTGAAGTAGGTATGAGTACCAAAGTTTTTCCCCAATTATTTTGGGGAAAAATACCATTTGTATACCTATCTACACACACACTCTTACGTTCTACTCTCGACCAATTACAGAACGCCGTGGCATGACTCGACCACGTAAATATAAATTGAATGTAGGCAAATTTGGGCTCATTCTTATTATGGCTGGGATAGAGGTAGGTTCTAGTACTTATTATAAATTAATGGTTCAGTTAGGTCTTAAATAACATTACAACTTAGGCATAATACATTGTCTACCTAGATCTTAGGCTACCTACGGTGATCAAGATCTTTATTGTTAGCTGTTACAACTTAAGTATCGGATTTAAAACTTAGGATCATCTATGAGATAAATATGGTCGGTTGTGGTCCGCGGGTCGGCTGTCGCCCACATATAGAATGCTTGTTAATATAATGAATTGGTTTCAGATTACATCGGCACGTTTGTGGACGAGCTCAGCGAGCTTCACAACTTCACACTCAAGTCTCAGTGGCTGTATCTACTCGACTTCGATTTCCAGGCTAAAGAGGTAATTAAATTAATTGTAGGCTATGTGCGAAATGCTTGGTGGGAAGCTGAAAGTGGTGATCCTGTCAAGCTGAAAGTCCTTAACGTAACAAAAATATGAATATTCATGGAATATCTTTTATCACTTTTTGACATATGTTAAATGTCAAATACCTAAACTGTTCCATAGCTGCCAGATGAGCGCCAGTTTTACTAGTATTTTCTACCTTCACCTGACCCAGTGTCGGCTTGATTGATATTAAATCACGCACCTGCAAAACAATCCGCCATTAGAGTATTGATTGTTAGTTTAGTTTTTGACATGAAAATGAAATATGATAAATTCGCGTAGTTCTAAATTGCCTAAAAATACGGTATTTCCAATACACACTCAAAATTCCAGCATATCGGAGTCTATTTTCGAAATTACCGACGTTCGAAAATGATCTGAAATTACCAGAACACACCACATTGAAATAACTTGACAACCACAAATTTAATTTATTCGCTTTTTAGCGATAAGACCGCCTGTTGTTTAACCTTTTCTTACTGTATTATCTGGGCTATAATCGAAGTTCGCAAATTGCGGGCATTTTTCTCTGTCACTCTAATTACGCCTTCATTGGAGTAAAAGAGAAAGATCCCCGCAATTTGCGAATTTCGGTTTTCGCGGTAGCCCCTCTGTATTGTTTTCTGTAATGAGGTGTGCAATAAAGTGTATTTGTATTGTATTGTATTCTAGGTAAAAGATACAAGCGATTACGGCCGCCATTTTGCCGTTCACAAAGACCGTCTCCACCTTCTCCTGACCAGACTCGAGGAGCGCGCCGCCACACACGTCTCGGAGCTGCCAACCATCAACCTAGTACTGTACGCTGTTCCATGCGAGAGGGCGCCACTTGTTATATATGACGGTGGTAAGATTTTCATCTCTTTACGGTTATCCACAGACGACATCCTCCAGACTGAGCATAGTAGCGCTACCCCCTCTGCCACAAATATACGGTAGTTTTGCTCCATTTTCGGGTCAAAGTGTCTTTGTGTGACGCCCGTGTCTTTGAACGGACCAATCACGGCACGGGACCTCGCTCACCTCGTCCCCCGTACCCCTGTATTTTTGGCAGCATCGGTTTCATTAAATAATTGCTCTAAACTCCGTCTAGAGGATTCCTAGTCTATGCGTTTATCTTATCTTATTGTTTTCGGGGGCCCTTGCGGATACACTCCAACCCAAAGGGATCTTATGTGCAATTACCCCCTAGGAAAGATCCGTCAACTACTCAAGAGCTTTTCCCACCATATCCATGTGCCGGAATCCGGCATGGAGCTCATGGGTAGCGTTTTAAAGTCCTGGTTCCAGATATCCTGCTCCAAAGTCCTTCATTTTTTGTCTGGCGAGGGCGTGATATTCACACATTAGGTGTTTTACTGTCTCTTCCTCTTCGCCACACATACGACAATCGGTGTTGTCAGAGTGTCCCATCTTGGCCAGAATCTCTTTACGTTTACGATTACGTCAAATGTCCTGGTTCTATGGCCCGGGGCGGCGGGCTGCGGGAGGAGGGGAGGGGAGGAAGGCGTGACAACTTGTCACGGTCGCCATGTACGGAGGGCGTTGTCACATCTTACAATAGGTACTATTAGGCAAAGCTCTGCGTAGGTGGCACCACTAGCACATACAGTAAACAAACCTCATTGACATCATCAATGACACATCATGCGTCACTAGGTCAATCATATGGCCTACCGTGAAACACGACAATCAAAAGTTCGGTTTCTGCCTCGCTATCCCTCTTGCTTATTCGATCGATAGAGAGGCAGATAAAGAAATTTCGATGTTCGTGTCACCTGTAAACAAACCGCCTTGGTGCATCAAAATCATAGTGAAAACTTGTCAAAAACTGTTTAAGGCGTAGTATGTATAAGTTACTCTATGGTTTACTAAACAAATTAGTGCTGCACTCTGGCGGCAGAACATTGCAGTAATACTCCCTATACGCGGCGTATCAGTGTTGGCCGAAAGTTAATGCGAATTGAAAATGTTGGCCATTAACCATTATAAATTGAACCTTAAACTGTAATCGTCCGTTACGGTTTAAGGTTCAATTTATAGTGGTTAATGGCCAACATTTTCAATTCGCATTAACTTTCGGCCAACACTGCGGCGTATGATAAAATGATTACATGAGGTGATTGTATCGATATAGCGCGCCGGCCCCAGCTGCAGCAGTGACAATTTGTATGGCAGATAAGGGTCGTAATAAAATATTTTACTTTACGCTCTATAGTCTATGGCATCAGCAACTTTGTGCCGCTTACTGGCAACTTAAACTTTAATTTTACGAGCATGAGAAGAGAAAAGAATAACTCATTTGTTAACCAATTACAGACACCCGCGTCCCCACCCCCGTCCAGGCCTTCATGTCTCCCAAATGGGGGGGAGTGGTGCTGGCCAACCCCAGGCCGGAAGAATGCAGGGGGGAGGGGGAAGTGGAGCCCAACGTGCAGCGCGTCATGGGCGCGTTTGTAGCTCAGCTGAGACCACTACTCGGGATACCAGATATGGTAAGTTCACATCTCCCCTGATATGTGGCAGCCCACTGGCTTTTGCACCGCCGGCGGAACGGGACGTGTAGGTATCTATTTGAAGTCATGTTTGATAAACTCGTCCTCTTTGTAAACGCTTCATAATGTAACTGTTTAGTTTGTGGGTATGTTAAAACAATGACTAACGTTACCAAAATGGGGGGGAGTGGTGCTGGCCAACCCCAGGCCGGAAGAATGCAGGGGGAGGGGGAAGTGGAGCCCAACGTCCAGCGCGTCATGGGCGCGTTTGTAGCTCAGCTGAGACCACTACTCGGGATACCGGATATGGTAAGTTCACATTTCCCCTGATGTGTGGCAGCCCACTGGTTTTTGTACCGCCGGCGGAACGGGACGTGTAGGTACATATTTGAAGTCGCGCGGGAGGGTTCTATAGACCTGGTTAAACCGATGTTTGATAAACTCGTGCTCTATGTAAACGCTTCATAATGTAACTGTTTAGTTTGTGATTAGGTTTGAACCATGACTAACGTTACCAAAAGGAGCATTCCATGAAATTGTCTACCGTTGTCCCGTACAAAGCGAGTTTTCTGAAGATTTGCAGGTATAGGAGTTTCTTTTTCTGTAACAATTGGTCAAAAATATGACCCGAAAAATAATCGTGGGCTTTAAACACCGAAACAAAAGTTCTAATATCGAAATAAAATGCGTTTATACGGGACAGCCCGTGGAATGCTCCAAAATAGTGGGGGAGTGGTGCTAGCCATGAATAGAAATAAGACATTAATAATGATGACATTACCACACTTTATTATTTAAAATTCCACGCAGAGCTTGGTCCGACTCTAATACAAAATGTATTATTTCCAGGTTCACATCCCGGATGCTCAACTGGACCCCTTGAGGTCAGTGACCCCGCGGCGTTGGGAGGTAGATGCATTGCTGCGTCTGCGGGTTTTGGAACAGATCACCTCCGCGGAGAACACTTTACAGTCATTAGCGCAGTTGTTAGGTGAGTGAGAGTATTGAACAATTCCTACCCACATTCCGAATGCTCAACTGGACCCACTGCCGTCAGTGACCCCGCGCCGTTGGGAGGTAGATGCATTGCTGCGTCTGCGGGTTTTGGAACAGATCACTTCGGCAGAAAACACTTTACAGTAATTAGCGCAGTTGTTAGGTGAGTGAGACTATTGAACAATTCCTACCTACATTTGGTATGGATACAATAAAAATGTCACTTTAATTAATAAATAATTTCGGATGCTCAACTGGACCCACTGCGGTCAGTGACCCCGCGCCGTTGGGAAGTGGACGCCATGCTGTGTAGTATTTAGGTAAGGATAATGATTGATCAGATTAGCTAAATTAAATGAAAAAATATATACAGGGTGGAAAGGCACGACGATCCTTCCCGGAAGTATTAGGTCGTTTAAGTGATACAGAGACTATTGGTAATGGTAAGAATCGTTAATTGAGTAAAAAATAAAAATTGCAAAAATACTACTTTTTAACTGTGGTGATAACCCTATAGCATGTGCACATGACGGCTAGATTAAGGATCTCCGTCGGGAAAGCTCGGGACTTTACACTTTTTTCCGATCGTTGACAGTATCGCAATGATGTATGAATGACGCATAAATGTCAAATAAATCAAATGCATGCAAAAATATTACAAACAATTTTATTACTTTCTTAGATAATTACTTTTTTCCAATATTTAATACTATCTTCTTTTCACATACGGTGTTCAAATGTACCTCCGTGTATTACAACGCCGCCGCAGCCCGTACCCGAGTATGTCGATGCACATGCGGTATAGTGTATGCTCTTCGTCATTTATCCTCCGCAGAAAGCACCAATTAGCCTTTGTCTCATTTCGTCCGCAGTTTCACATTCCGTTTGGTTTGGTACACCATATCTTTTACACAGCCCCACAAATTTAAATAGCCACGAGCATCTAACATTTTTATTTGAAGAATATGACATTCAATAAGTATAGTTCAATGAAAATTTAATTTCAAACATCAGACGTCTTGTCTATTTCCTACCACGCAAGAAGGTTTGTTAGTTTGGTATTGAAGAAGTATTTATTCTTGATTTATTCTTAGTATTTCATTTTTGCAAGTTCATTTGGTGCAACTAACACAACCTACATGTAATTTTTTATTATTTTAAATAGTTTCCAATTATTCGAAAATAATTTTGTGAAACGTGTTAAGAAACTAAAACCTTTTTATCAGTCAAGGAAACCAGAGATATTTATTATGAAAGAGGTTGTTGTTGTTGTTATTATCATAACTACTTTATTTACAACTGAATAAATTCACATTCTATGTTCAAAGTGGCCTCCGTGCATAATAATGCAGGCTGCAGCCCGTGCGCGAGTATGTCGGTGTACCTTTGCTAATATTCGCTCTCGAACGTTTCTACGGCGCAGGCTGGCGAAAGCAATGGTTAACCTTTGCCTCATTTCTTCGGCGTTGTCACACTCCGTTTTCACTACACTATATCCTTGATAGTCCCCCAAAGAAAAAAGTCTAGAGGCGTCAGATCCGGAGATCGTGGTGGCCAACGATGCGGTCCGAACCGGCCGATCCATCTATCTCCGAATTCGTCGTTCAGGGCTAGCCGCACTTCGTTAACAGAATGGGCCGGTGCACCATCTTGCTGGAACCATACTTCTCTACGCTCGGCCACTGGTAAATCGTCAAGGTAATTCTGCAACTCCGTATTCAACAGTTCCAAGTATCCAGCTCTGTTCAAAGTTGGAGGCAAAAAAACAGGTCCAATCAGTGTATCCCCGTGTATTGCAGCCCAGACGTTAACGGACCACCGATATTGGTGACCCGAATGTCGGTATTCGAACGGATTTTCTACTGCATACATATGTTCATTTCGCCTATTCCACATGCCGTTACGGGAAAACAAACTTTCATCGCTCCAAATAATGCGGCGGATGAACAGGCGATCTTCCTCCAGTTTATTTAAAAGCCAACGGCAGTATGCTGCTCGTACAGGGCAGTCCCTGGGCAGCAGAGCTTGAACTCGCTGAATGCTGTAAGGGTGAAGACGTGCACGTTTCAAGATTTTGAGTACTGCGGTATGAGTTAGGCGGAAATGTCGGGCTGCCTGCCTCGAACTAGCCCTTGGATTTTGCTCGAAATACCGCAGCACTCGCTCTTCAAGTCTTGGTGCAATGTGAACTACACCTCCTCCCCGTTGGTCGTTTTGGCCCGTTCGTGGTACTATGGGCTCATTATTTGCCACGCGATCAATGGCCCGTAAAATTGACATACGGCTAGTTGGGTGTGGTGGAGGATATCTTTGTCTGTAGCGTCGTAACGTCTCGGCGGCATTATAATTACACTCCCCGTATAACATAAGCAAATTTAGGTAATCGCGGGCTCCCAAGGGCATTTTGGAACTAGGTTTTATCGCGTAATTTGCAATTTGTGGCACATTTAATTTCAAACATCAGACGGTCTGTCTATTTCCTACCACGCAAGAAGGTTTGTTAGTTAGGTATTTAAGAAGTATTTATTCTTGATTTATTCTTAGTATTTAATTTTTGCAAGTTCATTTGGTGCAACTAACACAACCTACTTGTTATTTTTAATTATTTTAGATAGTTTCCAATTATTCGAAAATAATTTTGTGAAACGTGTTAAGAAACTAAAACCTTTTTATCAGTCAAGGAAACCAGAGATATTTATAAGACGATTGCGTACTTTTGAGTGGTTGTCAATGTCACCATTTGAACTGTCGTTGTAAACAATGTTGTGGTTAGTATTATTAATATTAAGGAATAACATAACTATTTCATTCAAGTATTGAACAAGTGGAACCACTAAGAAAGCGAAAATCCTGCAATGATTCTTACCGTGCTGTAAGCAGACCTAAAAATGGTTAGATGGCAACAAATTAGCATAATTTCCTGTCGAATACTGATTGTTTACAAGTAAGTTCAATGACCCTGTCACCTGTTAGGGTTAGAACAAAGTAGTTTTTTGCGTGGATGTTTAAAAGGTCATAATTTAGAAACGGTTGCCCATATTAACATAGTTTCTATGGAGAAAATATAGAGCTTAGGCTAAACTATCTCCCATTTCCGGAAAGGATCGTCGTGCCTTTCCACCCTGTATAAACAACCTCAATACCGAAATTGAATACCGGTTAATTTGTATGAAATATATACCGGTATTCGGTCTCTGCTTTTAGGTGGATTAGCCAAAACGAAATACTATACCTACCACTATAGGTACTATAAGTGTTACTTACTTATAGGGTTCTTCAGGAACAACCTTCAATGTGCTTAGCTTATTTAAATCTCATTCAAAATACACATGTGTGTACTAAGAATATAAATTAACCCTTTTCCAGGCATGGTACAATTTATCGACCATATACGCGCCAATAGAATTTCAACCTTAGCAATCCGATTTAAGGTACTAATTAGATTGTTTTTTCCGGAAATGTGACTTGTCTTCAAAATAATCCTCAAAGATGGATTAATTGGAACATATTTGGATTTTTTGGGAAGACACTGTAGATTAGTGCGGCCTAGAAAACGGTTAATAAAATTATTCTATACTCTTTAGCAGCTGGTTGCTGCTGTCGTGGCTGGAGGGGCGGCTGAAACATTCGTATTTGTCATGCCACTTCGGTCAACTCCAGTACTTTTTGTACCGAGACTGACTGAAATAGCAAGACACGTTCGTACGTTTCCGTGAAAATACGATGGAAAATAATTATGCACTACATCTGTATGTGATTGCTTCCAGGTGAAATCTCCAACATCGTGATCAACGACGAAGTGGGCGCGTCCATCAACGCGGCCGTCGACGGCATCGGCCTCGCGCGCGACCAGCTGGCCGCCGGGCAACTAGTGGAGGCCTACAAGAGCTCCCGGGGGGCCCACAGAGCCGCCGAGACCGCCTTTATGGAGCCTAGTCTACTGGCGTTGCTGTACTTCCCTGATGATCAGAAGTAAGTCTATCACAAACGTGGGATTTCTCTAAAGAATATGCGTCCATCAAAGCAGTTGACGGTATGAGGCTAGCCCGCGAACAACTAGCTACCGGAGACCTCTTGGAGGCCTATAAGAGCTCCCGAGGGGCCCACAGAGCCCCCGAGACCGCCGGCCGCCGCCTTTATGGAGCCTAGTTTACTAAGCGTTGTTATACTATCCGACTCGCACTTGACCGACGTTTCATTATAAAATCTGGCACAGCGACTTTGCCAGTAGAAAAAGGCGGCAAATTATAAAAAAGTAGGCGCGAAGGGTTGAAGTCCCATAAAAAATTTTAATTTTGCGTTTATTTCTACTGACAAGTTGTGTGTTTCAGTATAATAACGTAACTTTACTTTTCAGATACGCCATCTACATCCCTCTATTCCTGCCCATAATGTTCCCCGTGGTGCTGTCTCTCAAGACTCTGCTGCTGTGGCTGAGGGGCAAGCCTCTGCACAAGGAGAAGGCTGATTAATGTTACCAAAGTATTGTGATGTAATGTAGGGTCATTGCGCTAGTTTCCGTCCGGCTCTATACTCTGTATCTTTAGGTACTTAAATAAAAGTAAAAATTTTCGGGTAGTTATAACATTTGTTGATTAACCAACCAAATACAAAACCACCTGGATCTGCATAGAAGGTAGGATCGTATAGAAGTGGTATACGCGTGCCTCCGAGAGGGACAAATTTGAAATTGAAATTGAAATTGAAAATCTTTATTTCAGGTCTGTCGACCCATATTCTGTTAGTATACACGGTGCTTAAAGTATGTTAGTTGAGTACATAAATTGTAAAATCAATAAATTAAATTAAAATTAAATTACATTAAAAATAATAAAACAATTAAAATCTAAATCAATTAAAATACATAAAAAATATAAAATAAAAACACAAATCATTCTACTTAACATATTGCCATACTGATTTGACTTGCCCAACCCAGTAATTTTGAATTGGACAGTCGAATCTGTCTGCAATCAATTTCAGAATGCTGTTGTGGCTATTTCTTACCCGATTCAAGATGGATGCAATTTTTTTGCGCATGATTGCATAGAAGTCATCCGTTCGGGCCTCAGCAAACATGCCTGAAGCACTGCACCACCTAGGTAGCCCCAACAGCATTCTGAAGGCATTATTATACTGCACTCTTAGGGCATTATAAGCTCGTCTAGTATACTTGACCCACAGGCCGCTCGAGTAAAATGATTGGCTGTAGGCTTTAAATAGCGCAATTTTTACCTCTGTAGAGCACTTCGCGAACCTGCGGGCGAGCATATTACTCCTCACTGATAATGCCCTACGCTCTCTTTCTATGTCTTGGTCATCACAGAGATCCTCAGTAAGTATGTGACCAAGATACTTAAAACTTTGCACAACTTGCAGCACAACCCCTCCAAGAGTAACGGGAGGTACAAAATATGGCTTAATTTTACCTGCTTTAAAGACCATCACCTCACTCTTGGAGGAGTTATACCTCAAGCCGTGCGAGTGCGCATAGTCTTCGCACCTGCCTACTAACTGCCTCAGCGCCCCGATCGACGGGCTCAGCAGCACCATGTCATCGGCATAGCTCACATTGTTGACACATAAGTCTTCAATATGGCATCCTGCATGCATGCTGCTGAGACCGCCTATCAGGTCTGTAGGGTATGCTTGTAACTAAGATTAGGGTAGTTTTAAGTTCTTATCAATAAACAGTTAGCTTCCGACTGCAGACTTTCATTGACGTTGTATTGGCGACGACTCGGGAATTTAACCGTTTTAGATAGCAAATATTTTAAAATCAGTGATAAATATCGATACGCGGAGTCAAAATGCCGATCGGTAAAGTGGAACCTTTCGATTTACAGTCGAAGCAGTGGTTAAATTATATACGCCGCGTAAAGCAATTTATATTACTCAACGAAATCAAAACAGAATTGAAAGTGGCAACGTTAATAACATTAGTCGGTGAACCCACATATAATTTAATGTGTGATCTGTGCGCGCCTGCTAATCCGGAGGACAAAACGTTTGCGGAGTTGGAACAATTAATGACAAATCATCTTGAGCCCAAGCGGTCGGTTATCGCCGAACGCCATGTTTTTAGATTACGTAGACAACGAGTGGGCGAATCGTTATCGGATTATTTACAAAATTTAAAACATTTAGCTGTAACCTGTGTTTTTGGTACTACATTAGAGGAAAACTTAAGAGATCAGTTTGTGTCCGGATTGGCGAGTGATGATATGAGATCGCGGTTATTCGCGGAAACCAATATCACATACAAAAAGGCGGTGGAGCTAGCTCTGGCGTTAGAGGCGGCTGAGAAACATGCGGAGGCGAGTGCTAGTGGTGTGCGCGGGGGCATGAGTGCGAGTGCAGGCGGTGCGAGTGGCAGCGGCGCGAGCGCGAGCACCGGCGGCGCGCCCGCTGGCGGGCTCGGCGGCGGCGGCGCGGCGGGCGAGGGCCTGCACGCCGTGCGGGGAGCGCGGCCCGGCGCGCCCGCGACGGCGGCGTCGGCGGCAGCGGCGGCGGCTTGTTGGCGATGTGGTAAACAACACCGACCAGATAAGTGCCGTTTTAAACAATATAATTGTGATAAGTGTCAACGTAAAGGACACCTGAAAAGTATGTGTAAGTTGCCTGATAATAAGGGGCAAAATAGGAGACATTTTTTTATGGAGGAGGAGTCGGAGGAGTCCGATAGTGATTTTTATCACATCCGGGTGTGCGCGGAAGGAGAAAAACCATTTTTTGTAGACGTTACAATTGACAGTTCGGTGATTAAGTTTGAAGTGGACACTGGTGCTCGAATTTCTGCCATCAATGAAGTGGATTATTTACGTTATTTCCCGGATTATCCTTTGTTTAATGATGATATTAAACTTAATGCATATGCAGGCTCGGTGATCAAATCGGTGGGCTATATTGTATTAACTGCATCTATAAATAATGTTACGGAAAGAGATTTAAAGTTGTATGTTATTAAAAATGGTAGCCGCCCAATACTAGGTAGATCGTGGATTCGTCGTTTCAATATTAAGTACTTTGACATACACAATATTGAGACAGACGAGGATAATGTTGTTCAGAATCGATTTGTCAACGAGTTAACTCGAGAATTTCCACAAGTGTTTACAGATGGTTTAGGAAAGTGTAAAAAGTCCATTCGATTACAACTCGCAGATAATGAACCGGTTTTCATACGCGCTCGGCCCGTGCCGCTCGCGCTGCGCGCGGCCGTCGAGAGGGAGATCGCGCGAATGGAGCAGGAAGGTTCTATATACCCGGTAGATCAGTCAGACTATGGTACTCCTATAGTACCCGTGATTAAACCATCGGGAGAAATTAGGATCTGTGGGGATTATAAAACCACCATCAACCCAAAACTCAAAAGGGACTATTATCCCCTCCCCCGTATTGATGAGTTGTTCGCAGCTTTAAGCGGGGGACAAGAATATTCAAAAATAGATCTGACTAGAGCCTATATGCAGGTACCGTTGGAAGAAAAATCTCAGGCGGCGACGGCAATATCTACTCATATTGGAACGTATGTTTATAAAAGAACTCCGTACGGGTTGAGTTGCGTGCCTGAAAAATTCCAGAAAATTATGGAAGAAACGTTGCGAGGTTTACCAAATACGGTAGTGTTTTTAGATGATATTTGTGTTACAGGCAAGGATAGAGAGACACATATTAAAAATCTGCGAGCGGTAATCGAAAGACTGGCCGAAATGGGTCTAACTGTAAAAATTGATAAATGTAAATTCTTACAAAAAAGTGTTTCATATCTTGGATTTGTGATCGACCGACACGGGTTGCATCCCGATGAGTCAAAAATAGTAGCTATTTCAAATGCGCCGCGACCGGGCAATGTTACTCAATTAAAAGCGTTTTTGGGACTGGTTAACTATTATGGTAAATTTTTGCCTAATTTAAGCACTCTATTACATCCTCTATACAATTTATTAAAAAAAGAGGTCACGTGGGAGTGGAATGAAAGTTGTGAAATTTCGTTTAACAAAATAAAATCATTATTAAGTAGCGACAAAGTTTTAACACATTATGACCCAAAGTTGCCCTTAATTTTATCGGTAGACAGTAGTGCTTATGGCATTGGGGCGATTTTAACACACAAGTTTGCCGACGGTACCGAAATGCCAATCAGCTGTGCTTCGAGAACGCTGACAGATGCCGAAAAAAATTATAGTCAGCTAGACAAAGAAGCACTAGCAATTTTTTATGGAGTACAAAAACATCACCAATATTTATTTGGTAGGCAATTCATACTGAAAACGGACCATAAGCCTTTGACTTATATTTTTGGGCCAAAAGGGGGTATTCCTCAAACGGCAGCAAGCAGGCTGCAGCGATGGGCGGCAAAGTTGGCTGCATATGAATTTCAAATTGAGTACGTCACTTCAAAAAATAACGTGACCGCAGACGCACTCTCGCGCTTGCCGTTACAGGGTAAGTCACAGAGGGTAAGGGAGGAAGACGATTGTCACTATTTATTTTTTACGGATGAGACTTTACCGATAAGTTTTAAAGAAGTAGCAATAGAAACGAAGAAAGATTCGATACTTAGTAAAGTGGTAGGTTTTATTTTGTTCGGTTGGCCAGAACGATGTGACGATGAACAGGTGAAACCATTTTATTTTAGAAGAGCAGACTTAAATTTACAACATGGGTGCATTGTTTATAAATATAGAATAGTTATTCCACCGAAATACCAAAAAAAATTGTTGTCGGAAATTCATGAAGGCCATTTAGGAGTAGTTAAAATGAAATCGATCGCGCGTAATTATGTTTACTGGCCATCCATTGATAAAGATATCGAAACAATAGCCAAGGAATGTGACGCGTGTTGCAGTGTGCGCGACGCCCCCCCGCGGGCCAGCCTACACCCCTGGGAGTTCCCCGACACGGTGTGGCAGCGTTTGCATGCGGATTTCGCACAATTTAATGGAAAGTATTATATTGTGTTAGTAGACGCGCATTCTAAGTGGTTGGAGGCGGAAGAGATCCGTAGTACGTCAGCAAAAGATACAATAACGTTCCTAAGATCCCTTTTTGCGAGATTTGGTCTTCCACGACAATTAGTGACTGACAATGGACCCCCGTTCCAAAGCGAAGATTTTAAACAATATTGCGCAAACAACTTGATTAAACATACCACCTCCGCCCCGTACAGACCACAAACCAATGGGGCGGCAGAAAACACTGTAAAGTCAGTAAAAAAGGCTTTAAAAAAGGCATTGTACAGGGGACAAGATCTTGTAACAGGTCTACATAAGTTTCTTTTTCAATACAGAAACTGTGAACACGCGAGTACTGGCGTATCGCCCGCAGTCGCGTTACTCGGTCGACGCCTGCGCAACCGGCTCGACGCACTGCGACCCGAGACCGCTGAGGTCGTGCGCAGGGCACAGCAACGGCAGGTGGAGGCAGCCGGCGGTCGCGATAGGGAATTTCAGTTAGGAGACGCAGTACTGGCAAGGGATTATTCGACTCGCGGAGGCAAATGGACTCCGGGTAACATTGGGGAAAGAACGGGACCGGTGTCCTACAAAATAAATTTAGGCGGGGGGACTAGCTGTCGTAGACACGCGGACCAAATAATACCCGTGCGCCGCACAAGGTTTTCCTTAGCAGGCCCTAGTTCATCGTCCGAAGGACACACGGAAAGCACGGGCGCTAATTCTCCGTCACCGCCAAAGGAGCCCGTAAGTTCAGCAAAGGAAGGGTCAGCAGATGAAAGCGAGTTTGATTCTGCTTCGGAAGGATCCGAAGGATGCTCGGCAGACCCACCCAAAACCCAAAGTCTAATACCTTCCGCAGAAGGCAGCGAACGCGCTAAAAGGGCATTTAGAAGGGAGAAAAGATTACGGGGGGTGGAATAGAGTAAAAAAAAAAAAAAAAAAAAATGTATATAGTTAGTAACAAATAGATTAAAATAATAGTAGGCCTAAGTTTTTATTAATAGTTGTTAACCAGTGCCGACGCCGCGCCGATGAGAAAATAAAATGTGTGCATTGCATAGATTGCTTAGGTATTTATTACCTTTTGTAATGTTGTAGTATTAATTTATTATTAAGTTGTACCTTTTTATGTATGAAATATTGGTACTATGTTTCTATTATATAAACATAGTATCAACTCCAACTCCCATTTGTTGTATACCTATATAAGTAGTATTGAGTACTTGTATTGCCAAGGTGAAGGGTTTTCTTATTACAAAGCTATTATTTAGCAGGACTTAAATGGGTCTAAAGCAGAGGGTCAATTATTTATATATAAGGGGGAAGAAATGTAGGGTATGCTTGTAACTAAGATTAGGGTAGTTTTAAGTTCTTATCAATAAACAGTTAGCTTCCGACTGCAGACTTTCATTGACGTTGTAAGGTCGTTCATATACCAATTAAATAGGGTTGGAGAAGTCAATCCCCCCTGCCTAACTCCACATTCAAGCCTGTATTCCTCAGACAGAGCCCCCGCCCACTTAACCTGATTTGCTTGGTTATTGTACCAATATTTTAAGATGCTGATACAATTTGCTTGTACACCTGCTTCCTCTAGCTTTTTCCATAACATACGCAAATGCGACACTGTGATTGGTCGAATTTATTTGTTACCCACCATTATCCATACTAAAAAAAGGTGGGGAACAAAAAATATGTGTGACTGATAAGGACAAACAATAATAGCGCTTTCTCTGCTACTCCTTCTGAAAGATACGTAAGACTATCCCGTTCTGTCAGTTATCCCCAACACTCATGCCCAATCCAGTTTAATACTAGATTTATGTGGATCTGTCACTGAACGACCTGACTTTAACCTACATTATTTGATCATGTAATGTTTTCATCTACCCTCAACTGGCTTAAAAAGCCATTAGAGGGTAGATTTTGTTTACTCTCTTTTAAATACCTAAAGATACAGAGTATAATACACACGTACGTCCACTACACGTATACGTCCACTTGACGAAATTGGAATATAATCCTTCATTGGTGCACAAATTTGGACTTATTGCAATCCTTAATATCTAAACAATTTATCTACATATAAATTATATTTCGCAAGTAGCAAATTATAAATGAAATGTATTATTTGCAAATCCGTTAAGTGGACGGAAACTGACACCGGACGGTAAACTGACGCAGTTACCCTACCATCGCCCACTCAGTTAACTGTCTATCGGTATACCTTATTACAAAGGGCATACGGTCCACCTATGGACAGTTAAGAGTTGCTGTTTGTAAATTATTTAATGCATTTAGTGAATAAATGGGAGTTTGTAATAGATTTGGGTTTTCAATCTCTTTCAAGTGAAATAACAAAGTGTCGAGTGTTCCTTGACAATAAGTAAAATTTAATTACGTAAGTGAAATCATTCAGAGTTCAGGAAAACTCTGCAACGATTTTGATAGCATACGCAGTGAAAGTGTTATTTATACGACATAATTTCATAGAAGTTTGACGTTTAAAATAACATTTGCACTGCGCGTGCTATCAAAATCTTTGCAGACTTTTCTTGGTCTAACCCTATGTCTGTAGTGCATCGCATAATAATTACAACTAGCCCAAAGACGTTAAATAGGTACTCGCTATTTGTTTAGATCCATTTTAGATTCTGGTATTCATCGGTAGTAACATTTCACGATAAAACACTGTTTAAATACAAATGATTGATTTTGTAGATGACAATACGGAAATCCAAGTATTTTTATAAGAGTCATAAAATCTGAGGATCATGAAACATCATCAGAACGGGACGTAAATCTGGTAGTATATGTATACATTTAAAAATAAAAATCCAAATAGATTAGAAAATGGCAGAGTTCTGCAACAAACACAAATTGAATGAAATTGAAAAGAAGTCTTGAAATATTAAAGTAGGTTTGCGACTTGCGTTAACCGCTAGATATACCTTTCCACATTCATATTATTTATATTTATGATAAACATATACTAACCTTTGCATAGTTCCATAAACTTACGTAAGCAGGGAAATGGAAACCACGTGTTGATTCACATTATAATATATTAATATGTAATACTGAGTACCCGTCACAATCAAAATGTATTCTAACTTCGTGCAGTTACATGTGTTATGTGAATGCTTAATATACGAACCATATGGTACTTAGGGCTGATTTAGACGGCGCGCGAACTCGCATGCGATTTTAGTTACATTGCGGACTGTTGGTTACGTCCAATTCAACCGACCGATCAAAACCCGCAATGTAATGAAACTCGCATGCGAGTTCTCGCATCGTCTAAATGAGCAAGCGGCAAACATTTAGAGCTACAACTTTAGCAGAAGATTTGACTTCGAAGAACTTGAGTTCCATGCAGTTTTCAGTTGTTTTGAGGTTTCTATGTACCTATAGTCGACGTCAAATATAAACATAGGTATTAACATTTTTCAATTCCATTCATAAAGTGGGTAGGTATGCACTTTGCAACTCACTGGAGCTGACTTTTAGGAAGTTATATTACTATGGCCCTCCGATGAACAGCTGCCAGGCGTCCGTATTTACAAGGATAGCTAAACTAACTGGCAGTGGCGGATTTGCCAAGTAGGCCCGGGCCTATTAGGGCGGCAAGATATTAGGGGCGGCAAAAAGTGACAAAAATTCACTGATGATAACAAGAAACGTAAAATTGTACCGGAGTTACAAACACGTGTAACAGAGGCCTATAGGCTATAAGTCTCCCATTCCATTCTAAATATCTGATTCTATTTTGAATATTTACTTTGACCAAAACGAAATTGCATTTGTTTAGGCAAGTTTTAATGTATGGGCGGCTAGATATATAGAAAATGATATACTTTAATAGTACATTGTGCAACCATATTACGCCCCGAGTTACACACAATGTTTTTCATCACACTTGCGATACAAAAATTAAGTGTAAAGACAAAAAACTGTTATTTATGGCACTAGAAACTTCATAACTCCCTAGGGAGAACGCTAAATATTTTTCATCACACTCGCTCAGTAAATGTGGAATTGCACGCAGGTTTAGCGGGAGTTATAGAAAAAGCGTTCTCCCTAGGGAGTTATGAAGTTTCTTGTGCCATAATTAACAGTTTTTTGTCTTTATACTTAATTTTTGTATCGCAAGTGTGATGAAAAACATTGTGTGTAACTCGGGGCGTAATAATATTGCAAACTCGAGTCTATAAATCGCTCCGGCAAGCCGTCGCGATTTAACTTACTCTCGTTTGCAATATTCAACTTACGCCCCATGTTGCACAATGTAATACTAATAAATCATAAACAAAATGCGCAATAGCCAAAATCGGTGCTCCAGATGTATGCCGCTAGGTTTATCTTAATACAGTATTAATAATCCTTTGGATATTATAATACTTAATAGTGTTATAGATGCTATAGTATAGTAGGTAAGTATTCCATCGTCGGAGATTATCCGATGAGGCTCAGGTTGAAAATGTTATTGCTTTATATTATTAATTATATTCTGATTACATCAATAGTACCACGTTTATTTCTCCTCAAAGCCAAGAGGTATTGGTCTCTGGTTGACGCCTTTCGTTTGGTTGACTATACAGAGATTTTTTTTAATAGCTCCGTAAAGGCAACCACCAAATCCCTTGCTGCCAGCAGATCTTGTACCAGCATTCATCGGATGTTTTCAAAATCACTCTACTAGACTTAGAGTGAAGTAAACATGGTATTAAAGCTCGTTATTTAACAATAAATCTTATATCTATATGAATAAGTTACAAAATGGAGTGTGATGCGATGGTAGTGATGGTCTTATGGTACATGTGTCGATATGTATCAACAATTCAGTCTATATACGCTGTCATGACTTATTTTGATCTCATTATTCTATGTATATTATTCGAAAACGGTTATTATAATACGTATTTTATATAGGTAATCGTAAACTTTTAATGTAGATTATTGAAGTTTTTCATTAAAGTGCATTTACAGTTTTACACGTTTACTAGAATTACTTTGAAACCCCATCTAATTAAACATATTTATTAAATATAAATGGGATTTTTAACCTATTTTTTAGTTTTTTTGTCCAAATACTTTAGTAATAGTTCGATTGGCCAATCTGTCCATTTCAACTGCCATTTTAGTACAAAACCAGACTGCTAAAGCATGACTTGCGTTGTCGCGTGCGACTCCACATGTGCGCAGCTTCACGTATGGAGAATTGGAGACGCGCGCGACAACGTAAGTCAGCGAAGCTGTCAGTCACACTTGGGTAGATTGGCCAAACGAACTGGCACTTTGTTATTGGGAATATGAGAACAGATTTAAAATGTAGAGTAGACTATGTTTTCATTTATCCATACCATTACTGACACAATCAAAAGCATATACTTCAGTCCAGCAATTCAAGAAACGAATTCAAATCAACCGCTACTACGACACGGAAAGATTAAATTCGTTTACGACTCGACCCAGTCGGTCTCAGTGATCATCGCGACATTCTCCCCTTTACCCGGCAAATATTCGAACTCCCACAGCGAATTCCCAAGGACCAACGTCTCACCCTCACTCAATTCGAAGTTCAGAGTGAAACAGTCATCCTCGCAAGGCGCTCTAGGTTTCAACTGCAGCCAAGACTTTCCCTTCAGTTGTGACATTATGATCAACCCAACATCAAGTTCCAAGTACTTGTACCTATGCGTGTCGTAGCTCTTAGAGAGCAGAAGCCAGTTGAAATGGGAAGGAGGGATGTGAGGGGAAAGGAAATAAGGCCTAGGAGCAAGGATGCGAAAAGATTTAACAGCCCTGATATCGCAGTTCTGAAAATGGACGAACCAGCTAGGGATGTTAGTATTGGTGATTCTGGAGACTATCTCCTCTAAATCCATGGGTTGTCGGCCAATTCTGACGTTGGTCAAGACCCGGCAAGGTACGGAGTCTCGGAGACGTTCATCTCCGCTGATGAGGTTGGTCAAGTTGAGTTCGGTTCGAGAGACGGACCAATCGTAGTGGGCGTCTGTGACGATCACAGGGGCGCCGCGGAGGAGGTGGTGGTTGAACACCTCGTTGTAGTTGGTGTCGGATACGCGGACGATCGATCCTGGAAAATTAAAATTGTATGTTAGTACTTGGTGGTTAGTTGTTGGTAAATTCTGAGAGGAAAGTTAATAATCGGGTTGCTTTTAAACTTTATCAATTATCTGCCTAGTATCATTATCGGATCAGATAGCAAGATTTACTTAGACAAGTTCTGTAAGATACGCAGAACATGAAGATGACCATGTGTTTCCAAATAATTACGAGTGTGTCCTTACTCAAAGTTTATCCATAAATATCGCGGTTACTTTGAGTAAACTTATTTTGAGATATTTGATAGAAGTATTTAATTTGTTAAAATGAATAAAGCCAGATTTATCCACTTACGTATAATTTTAGAGTCAATATACCTATAAGCCAGTTAAAATGCAAATGGCGCTATGTTTTGTAATACTTAAAACGTTGGATAGGTCCATTTGTATGTTGTCATACATTCCAGGTTCCAGGCACAAAATGTCTAATAATACTACAAATGTGTAAGTACAGAAGTGGAGAAGTGGGATAAAGTTTGCATAGGGCCAAAATAATTAGCATTATAAAATGTATAAATGTATGACCAGTGGGTAGATAGATAGCATTGAGCGTACTATTACTTCGAAGTTTTCTGTAATAAATAATATAATTACAGCCACGACAGTTAGGTAACGTTGAACACTTAAGCAGAAACAATAGGCCCTTCCCCTGAAGAGGTAACACGGGAAGAGCTTACTAGGTCAGGTACAAGGCTAAATTAGGTCAAGTGCCTTAATTGCTCCCATCCTATTTTAAGGCCACAGGTTACTCACTGACAGCTTCGCAGGCGATGCAGTCCGCGGTAGACGCCAGGTTGTCCAGATTATGCGGCTGCGAGCGGTCCACCACACACTTGTTGTAGTACAATGGCGTCCAGTCCCAGAACGGTAGGACCTTGATCATCACGATCCGCGCCACGGCCGACGCGTGCCATTGAAAAGTTTCCGTCTGGCTTACGGTATACCCGATGGCCATTACCATCACCAGAAACATAAAAACCCTCGTCCATCTTCTGATAGACGCCTTCCGCACTGCGTTCGTCAGTGGCCGGCAAATTAAATCCATTTCCTCGTCAGTCATACCCGCTTCTTTGCAGTACTCGTAAAAAGAACGCACTTCTGAGTTAATTAACTCGAATTTCTCGCGCTGGGACATTTTTGTCCCGTTTTTGAGACTCATTTTGAGCGTGACCTATAAATCCGCCCACGACGATCAATATAAACTTGCGACGCGTTTATCGATGGATGGAAATTCGCGCGCGCGCGAACGTAGCCGTTTTTTTGCTATGTTGCAAACTTGATTTGTTGAAGTCAATGACATTGCAGGAATGGCAAATATTTCTGTAAAATATGGGAGTACGACTATGCGAGTTACTTTCCAAGATTGAACTTCGAAACAATACGACTGGAAAGGTAAGTACATTTCATAATTAATTGATTTATCACGTAACATCACTGAAAAATTTATTTGCTTGTTGTTGTTCCGTTCGGATACACGTATTCTGAATAAATGTATAAAACCACTTTATGTACTGTTTATTTTTTTTAGTAAAGCTCTATTAACTACATTATTTTAATGTTTAATTTAGCTACATAAGACTGATTCACGATTATTAACACATTTTATGAAGGATTTCAAAATCAATTTGATGTCCAGTTGTTTATGGAGTTTTCCCCTTTTATATGGCAACACCAAAAGTCAAATACCTTTCATCCTCCATATTGGATGTGCTATAAGTGGAAGTCATTCAAACGTTGACCTTATAATTTATTTCTTACTAGCGTGTGATAATATTTATCTTTTAAAATATCTTAAATTTAAGATATATTTTAAGTGATTGTTGCGTGGTAAAACGTAATCATAAGAGTGTGATTTTGGGTTTTTGCAATTCGTTTGATATACGTCACAGCGCCATGTTGTATTCCTGCGCTGATTGCAGGCACGAGAAATCTGCCAACCCGTTTATTTTTCGGGATTAGTTCCCGATAATAAATCGAACCGCGATTTTGTACTCAAATATATTTTAATTTATATTTGTTGGCAAATGTAAACCAACATTAGTGAATTCGATGAATCCTTGTTGCCTCCTTTCGAGCGCTAACTCCTAGTTTCAACTGCAGTTTTGTGCATCCGCGAAAGTTGAAAGGACTGTGTTGTAAAAGAAGTGATATTAATTAGCCAAAATTCCGGTCCCTACGCGCAGACGAGAAGGTGCCTACCCGCCGGGGCAGTCGGGCGAAGGAGATATGAACAACAAACGCAAAAATCGCCAAGGGCCGCCGAGGTAACTATAGTTTTACGTTCAGTTCGAACGAGTTGACATGTCTTTGTTGTTCGCTCGTATCGCCGTTCTCACATTGCGAATTTGGTGTTTTGATCATGTCAGATTGACAGTTTTTGGGTTACGGAGTACGTAGAGCTGGTGGTAAACACGGTGGTGAAGTGTTTTGTATCGTGGGGAGTCGGCGTGTCGTGAGGCGTGCCAGTCGGGCGGCCGCGCGCCGTGCCGACCGAGTCGTGTCGGACGCCGCTAGTCTAGATGTTTGCCCTACTTTACCGTGTACTCTTGATTAATATAGACGCGTGCGATCAGCTGATCCCTGAGCCTGGGATAATAATTTCGCTAATTAATCACGTTTTATATGCAGAATACGCGTTAGCGAATCTCGTGTGAATACATTGTGCGTTTAAAAACCCATCTTAACTAAGTGGAAGTGTTGTATCTGGATATTTTTGGAGTACTTCCTGAGGTGTAACTAGTATGTATTATACTCATTAACCCCTTTCACTATTGTTTGGGCCCGTGAGAGCTAAATGATGATATTTGGCAAACTGCCAAAGATGTTAATTAGATCACTTTCTTATCTCTAGTTTGGGCTGGTCAGATTTAAACTTTGGAGTGTTTTAAAGGTTTATTTTTGTTTTGTCGGAGGGTGTGATTGACATGTCTGCTTGTCAAGATCTGTCTTAGGTAACTATTTTAGCTTTGGCTTTTCTTTGTTTCTGTATTTGTATTTAAATCACACTGACCCCTTGATTGTCTGAAGCATTATACTTGTTATGATTATAATGTGTCTAATGTAGACTTTTAAATTTCTATCCACTCGGAGACAGGGATGAATTTGCTAAATTTGAGTGTCACAAGTTGGAAATAATATTTTTCGGAATTATTTTTATAACAGTCAAACAAATGCTGTAAAATTCAACAACAATTACCGAAAAAAAAATTAAAAAGGTTTCTAATTACTAATCAGTATACTGAGTATATTTATATTTATATAAAGTTGAATACTTCTTCTTTTTAAGATTTTCTCAATAAATTATTCTATTCTTATTCTATATTCTTTATAAAAAGGTATTGTATGAGCTCACAATGGCTAAGTATGCCACATGCCAGTTTCCTTTTTTTAATTTTTATTATACCCCACCCCCACAGGGGTTTTCTTCTAAATATTTAGGTACAACCTTTGTCAGGAAAATCCCTAGGAACCAGCTTTAGTACAACTAAAAACCAAATTTCACTCAAAAATCTGGGGTTTTTGGTCGCTTAGTTCGGCATTGTCAACTTATAGTACAAACAGCGACACTCTTAACTGTCCATCGGTGGACTTTATGCCTTTTGTGATAAGGTTTAGGAACTGTCAGTTAACAGTGTAGGTGATGATATTATGGCAGCCCTGGACTAAGACTAAGGCTGCCTTTCCATTGAGGTGGAGGTAACAGGAGAGGTGCAGGAATCAACCAGTAACATAGGTTGCCTTCTCCACTCTGCTGGATTACAACTTTTGCTGGATTGTTATTTAATTAAACATTATTGCACAGTAAAAATTGTACAAAAGGTGCACTTAATGCCAGAAGGCATTTTCTACCAGTTAACCCTCGGGCCAAACAGAGATCTAGCAGCAGTAATAGGTTAAACCAATAAGTAACTAGATTAGTAATTGGTTACCAGTAGCAGTAGTAAAACACTTTATTGTACAAAAAGAAACAAAAAACATGAAAGAACACACATCATTAGTACAAAGGCGAACTTATCCCTTTCAGGGATCTCTTCCAGTTAACCTTAATAACAGCAGTACTGTTATTAGTTAGCAGTGCTATTGGTTGTTTTCCGCATATCTCTTCACATCTCTGACTCAGTGCAAAGGCAGCGTAATGTCTCTACTGTAGGTATGTTTTTTGCTAGTCATTTTAATATTAACTTTTGCACAACACTACTAGATTCATTTGCACCATGTGTTGTATGCAAATTTATTCAATTAAAATTTACAAGTGACAAGCTTTGAGACACCAGTAGGAGTAGGTGCATTAGTACCGTTGTCACTAACGCACTAAACAGCTGTGCATCATAAATCATTAAAGCTAGATTATTGCACATAAAATTACTTGTTAGATTTTGACTTTTAAACACTATTCTGCCCGTGACTTCATCTACATGGAAGGATGATGATGATTGATAAAAACTACCCTACTAAATAAATAAATGAATATTGGGGACATCTTATACAGCCATCTTAACCTAGCCCCAAACTAAGCATAGATTGTACTATGGGTGACGATATAAACCTACTTATATAGATAAATACATACTTATATGTTACATAGAAAACACCCATGACTCAGGAACAAATATCTGTGTTCATCACACAAATAAATGCCCTTACCGGGATTCGAACCCAGGGCCATCGGCTTCGCAGGCAGGGTCAATACCCAATATCAAGGTCTAAATTCACAGTTAAGTGTGTGAAGAGGTAAAAAAAAAAGTTACTTTCACATTTATAATAATAGTAGGGATAATAATGCTTAACTTTAAAAAAGATAACTTTTTTTTGATTTTCAAATAATAAACTGACACCTCTAGATAACGAACTACTAATGAATAAAATAACTTAATGGTTGTAGGTTTTATTGGCATGCAGAGTTAGTTCAATCCAGCTCTAGCGGGTTATATTGCTAGAGAAATGTCAAATGTAGATTCTGGAATTCATTATTTTACAATAGTCTATTGAGGGTCATGACCCTGTTATCACCCCTCTAAATTCTCCGTAATCATTCATTTATCAGTTTAGGATGATAAGGCTTTCATGCAATTAGTATAACATTATTATATTAGCTAATTGACAATGCTGTAAATACAGAATATTATTTTAAGGTCATTAACCCATGCATTAATTGGTTAAGTCCCGTTTATTTTTAAATAATTAATAAATAAGTGAAAGGTTATATTAGTTACTGCTAGTATTAATATTTAGGTATGTTGTGGTACATGAACAATGTTTAAACAGACCAAGTGACATTCTGTATAAAATAAACTTTTTTAGGGTTCCATAGCCAAAATAGAAAAAAAAACCTTATAGTTTCCTCATATCCATATCACAGCCATGTTACTCGAAAACTATAAGCTATATTTTAATAAAATCTGATCAGCTACTTGGTTTAGAAATAGTTATTTATTCACTGCCCCCAACGCACATGTGCGTTCACCGTCATACAAGTTTGTTCCTAGGCCACGCCCCCTGGCAGTGAATGCGTTAAACTTTTGACATCGCACGAAAAGTGCTATTTTACGCACTATTGCGGGAAAATAGGACCATATGTACTGTAAAGATTTTTTTATTATTTAGGAGCGTACTCTATTCATTAAACTAAAATTGAAAAATCACAGAAATCATCCTTTTACACCAAGGACCGGGCAGAATCCAGTATTTTATAATATAATACATATAATATAACCATGTTCCTATTCCCAAAGCAGACCTGTTTGCCGTTATCAGTGACGATAAAATCAGCCTGATAACGGCCTCCCATCTATCATTTGGGACGTGAACTGTTTGCTTTGCTTGCTCAACAGTTCACTTGGCTATGTTTTTTGTTATTAAGTTTAAACCGCGTTTTTTACATGCACTTGACGTAAAATTTATGACTGCTTATAAGCAGACATCGTAAATTTTATAGCATTTTTTTTGCAGCGGAGCGGTGTTAACGGAATTGGTATAAACAATTTCAACCCTAATGATTACGTTAATATGAACATTAACTTACCATTTCAGTTGGAATTATCTATACCAATTCCGTTAACACCACTCCGCTGCATCAAAAATGCTATAACATTTACGATCTGCTTATAAGTGTAGGTGTACTTAGTAGTGCAATGTGTTTACCAATAGGTACTTAGGGCAGTATCCGGATATTTTTTATATAATCTAATAACTTGGATATTTTCGTTATTGGGATCTATCGAAGCGTACTGACCGTAATGATGCTTTACAATAATCGCCTGTTGAACCTCGGCTTTCAGCTAAATGTTTTTATCGATTTATTGCAAATCTAGACTGTATTATATTCACACTAAGAGCCACTTGCACCATCCCACTAACCCGGGGTTAACCGGTCAAACCTGGAGCTACCATGGTTACCTGTACAATTTGACACTGGGTTAACAGTTTCATCATCATCAGCATATCAGCCCTTTATCGCCCACTGCCGAGCATAGGCCTCGCTTCTAGTACCCCGGTCCTGAGCTAATCTCATCCAGAAGTGACCCGCAATTTTCCGGATGTCGTCCACCCAACGAGCCAACGGACGCCAGGCGTTTCTTTCATCTGAAAGCGGCCACCATTCTGTTAACATTTTAGTCCACCTGCCATCACTCTGCCTAGCAACATATCCCGCCCAATTCCATTCTAGTTTGGTAATGACGATCGTTAACGTTTGATTAACGATTTAACCCAGGGTTAGTGGGATGGTGCAAGTGGCGTTAAATGTTATTTTACTGTCACACAGTTTAGACTTTATGGATAACTTTCAATGAAAATGATGCATGGTGTGAATGAATGTCGTTGAACTTACATCCATTGTTATTGGCACGAGTGAGCCTTCATAATGCCTTCATAGATATTGCCAATAATAAGAGATGATTATTTTTGGACATTGAGGCAATGTCCTGAAATAAGATGATTGATGTTTTTTATTTATTGTCTGGAACCAGAAAGACAACATACTCAAAAATATGTCCCATATTAGTTCTTAATTCGCTGACATAAGAGCTATAGGCAATGACCTTTTATTTATGTAGACGTGTGTGGTGTCACCTATGGGTGACGCCAACCTGTCAAGTTGTCAAAATTGTTGGATCAAATTTTAGTTTTGTCAACTATGAACGTCACGACTAACTAAATATAGGTTCCGGAACCTATATTTAATGGCTCACGATCGTGCGCCTGGTACCATATCTACCTCAATTTACTTACATCTATGGCTATAGGACATATTTTTGAAATGATTTGTGCATCCATATTTTTACACGTGACTGTACTTTATTTATTCTATATTCTTTATTGCACAAAAGAAAAACCTTACATTTCAAAAGGCGTACTGAATGCCATAAGGTAATCTTTACTAGTCAACTTTAAAGCTAAGCAGAGAGATTGTTTGTACATTAAAATGGTGGCAAACAAGCATGTGTAAAATCTAGTGGTAAGCGTTTGCTGCTTTGCTTTAGTTTGCTGTAGCCTATGGACACTTTAAAAGGTGTTTAACCTGTTCGGTTAAATATGTCAGACCCAAGCCTCAAAACTACATACTTTCCTATGTAGCTAACATCACAACTGTTCGTCTTCGTGTAAAAAACTCTTGACTGAAAATTGACAGACTTTAGTTGATATAAACTATTAAACTAAATACACCCAACAAATCTCATAAGTTACAAAAAAACCGGCCAAGTGCGAGTCGGACTCGCGCATGAAGGGTTCTTTCAAGGGAAGACAGGGTGTCTTTCTCTTTCATAAGATAATCTCCAAATATAGAGATTGTAACTGAGTTCTGACTGTACCTCTAACATTGAACTGTAATAAACAGATTTTTTTGATGTATTCGGGCTCGCACATGGCCAGTTTTCATTGTAGGACAAAGGCATAAGATTGGCATCAACAGACAGTGAGTCAGCTAAGGTCAGCAAATCACGGTGTTATAGCGACGATGCATGCACGTGCATACATTTACTGCCTACTAATGTAGTGATGGTATCGCATAGGTATTTCCTAGAAAAGTACTTAGGTAACCTAGTACGTTATTAGGGTTCCGTACCCAAAGGGTAAAAACGGACCCTATCACTAAGACTCCGCTGCCCGTCCGTCTGTGTCTTTCACCAGGCTCAGTCCGACTCGCACTTGGCCGGTTTATTATTGTTCTTTTCCAACGTTGACTTCAGTAATCAAGACTTGCAAATCGTTCAAAGGCTTAATTGACCGTGGCGTTTAATGACACCGTTTCGAAATTCATAAAGGCGTTAATGCGTGTCGTCTCGGAATTCCGGGAACTCGTTACTGCGACCTTGACATTTTTGCCAGTTGACGAGGGAGCGAAGGAGAAAGGACATTATTATTCGCGAATTAGTAATGGCCTAATGTGTATTCATGAACTTTGTATCCTCCTGACAAATACATATCCACATGAATTATATATTTGTCAATATAATATGTCATAAAAAATGTCTTATTACATTCGCAACTTAGTGTAGTGATGCCAAATTGCCCAGCTTGCTTAAAGGTGCTAAATTTAGCAAATTTTGAAGCCGTCTAGCACTACAAAATCTGCAATGTGGCCACTTTATTGATACAATATCGCACAAAAAAAATATCCCTTTTCATTTCTAAATTTTAGCACTAGTAACTTTTTTTAATCCATAAAGGCGGTAATGCGTGTCGTCTCGGAATTCCGGGAACTCGACACTGCGACCTTGACATTCCTTGCCAGATGACGAGGGAGCGAAGGAGAAAGGACATTCATATTCGCGAATTTGTAATGGCCTCATGGGACACATTTGCAAGTTAGTGTAGTGATGCCAAATTGCCCAACTTAGGTGCTAAATTTAGCAAATTTTGAAGCCTTCGAACAATGTCTGCAATGTGGCGATTTTTTGGATACAATATCGCACATAAAAAAGTCATCCCTTTTCTTTTATAAATGTTAGCACCTTAGTAACTTTTTTTGTCGCCAGTTGTGCCGGCTTGACGAGGAAACGAAGGAGGAAGGACGTTCGCATTCGCGACATGGTGATGATGATGATGCCCATTTGATAACTTGGGTGTTAAATTTAGCAAGTCTCGACAGGGCTCGAAACCGGCTTTTTTGTAAAACCCGAAATAGCCCAATATTTTAAATTATTCTATGCTCTTTACGTACGACTGAATCACGTATTTAGTTAACAACTTCGTATTATTAGATTGTCTCATTAAAAATTAAATAATTAAAAAGAACGTAATAATACCGGTATTTTTTGTATGAAGGAAAAACCGGTTCCGAGCCTTGGTCTTGATGACGTCTAGCATCTAAATTTGCCATATGGCAACTCTTGACATAGGGACGTATGTGAAAAACCCCGGGGAATCACTGATATGTTCGGAATAACCCGTGATACTACAGATATATCGGGTGGAACAGAACGAAGGACTTTTACGCAAACGGGAAATTGTTTAGGCTGCATACTTAATTTTTCACTTATTAATCACGTTAATATTTCCAACCGTTTTTGAGATACACTTTGTTAATCTTAGTGCAAAAATCTGTATGTTTCAACCCTAGCAAGTAGATCCTTTGAATGACATGTGTCAATTTAATATGTAAATAACTTTGTGGGTTGTCACTGGTATAAAAATATTTCCACTTTGTTTTACTTTTTAATCGAGTTTTACGATTATAATAACTCGATTCTAGATCACTTAGATAACACTATCCTTTCAGCTCAGTCCCTAGAAATCTTCCACCCTGTATGTTTATCTGTATGCACTTTTACATTGCCGTAACTAAATGTTTGTTGGACTTCGGAGAAAAATACATTTGTAGGTACTTTGTCGTGTTGTGCGTCGTTTATATGGGCCCTGCCATAACGGTAGCCAAGTGATTTTATTGTGTACTCGTTAACTTTATAGCCCGTTGGTCTAGCTGTTACGCCATCATTTTCGTTTATGATTACTATTGAATATCTGTGCCATCGTCTGTACTTTTAATTTGACTTAGTTAAGCAAAAAAGATCCATTTTCATAAATAAAAATAAATAACAATAAATTGTGAAAGAAATTGACAGATTTTTGTGGGTTAGAACTTTTTAAATGCCGAGATACGCTAGGAAGACATGACATTGATAATAGAGTTAGACCAAGAAAAGTCTGCAGCGATTTTTATAGCCCACGCAGTGCACGTGTTATTTTAAACGTCAAACTTCTATGGTATTAGGACGTATAAATAACACTTGCATTGCGTGGGCTGTCAAAATCGCTGCAGACTTTTCTTGGTCTAACTCTAGATCCGCATGCCTAAGTTACTTGACAAAAATTGCAACATTGATTCAATTAACACTTTGACTATTATTCGATTGAGCTGAAACTTCACTTACCTACATTATGTAAATTGGGTGACAATGCAATATTATGGTAATCGAGCTGATCTGACGATGGACACAAGAGGTGGCCATAGGAACTCTGTAATAAAACAAACGAAACCTAATTGTGTTTGGGTTTGTTAGAATTGTCTCGTAGATCGTAGAGTACATAGGGCCCCGTGCATGAACTATAGGGGGCAGCATAGGAGCCATCAGATTTTTGGGGCGAGGCGTAAATGTGTCGTTTATGCTTCCGAATCTTCCGATGTAGCCCACAAGATGGCAGAACCTACTATGCACAAGGAAACGTACCGACTAGAACGGTAGATGGTAGCACTTGGTTTGGCAATGTACATGTGCACATATGTTTCCGATTCAGGCCACAAGATGGCAGACCCTCCAACGCGTACGGTCCCTATTGAAAGAAAAGTACAGTCAGCGATAAAAGCTTTTGACAAATATACTTATTGTAATCGGGCCCTGAAAGCTAAGATTATGATGGCTGGATGAGTCACAGCATTTTACTTATTGCTCTATAATAGCTAAGCATCCGCGAACAGCGAGCTAACAATGATAGACGGACAAGCGGCTGTGACTCAGAACCCGCTTTAGTTGGGAAAACCTCGTGTTCTCTTTAAGTACTAATACAGTATTTCTAGGAATTCTAATGTGTATGGAATTTTATGCCCTGAATGCCAGCTTTTAAGCCAAATCTCATGAAAAGCTATGATGGCGCCATCTATGCAAACCATTGACAGTTGCCAACCCCATTAACTATAATTGCATGCAATTTGTTGCAAGGTCTGAAGAAGCCTTAAGGTGGTAATTGTTAAGTTGGTTAAAGAGCCGCCAGCACCCACAAAAAAGTCTGATTTTTAAAATCAACATCACTTGAATTTAGAGATGGGTCGCGGGTATTTACCCAATTTACCCACCCAGGTAAATTTACCCGGTAAATACCCATCTACCCGGTATTTACCCGTATCTACCCAAATGGACGGGTAGATTCATTTCTTGTTGCACATGTCGATTTGTGTTAAAGTGGAGATATAAACCGAGTTAATGGCTGTAATTATTGTGTGTCATTTAAAATGAAATGGTTTAGTTGCAGTTGAAGTTGTAACTAAGGAATTTTTAGTACAATTTTGATAAATATTAAAAAACGGCCGTCATAAGAGTATTTTTTTTAGACTTGAGTAAATTATCGTACTTATTCGTTGATAATACACATTCCAACTTCAGTCGGCGGGGGGTGCGGTTGGGGGGAGGGGGGCAAAAGTGAACTTTTTCATATTTCTTGGAATCTGTCTTTAATATCGAAAAGTGTTGTATGTACAAACTAAAGTAGACATAATTTTCTACAAAAAAGGTTACATACATTTTTGTCCTAAAACTAACTGTATTTGACTTATAAGCTTCTCAAGCTGGGATACTGCACAATATTTTTTATTATCATTCATTAGTATTCTTTATTTTCATCTTTCCAATGTATATTAAAAGCATTTTAAAACATTTCCGGAAGCCGGGGAATGATTTTACACGATTTTCATAATTGGACTGATGTGTTAAAATCGAACTTCACCTCATAGCAACCTTTTCGTAATTAGTTTGAACATACATTTTATGTAACATTATATATAAAAAAATACTTAAATTAATCTTATTTATACTCACATACAGGGTTGGGCAGTATTTCAATTACATGTATTTGAAATACGTATTTGAAATACATTTTTGTATTTGTATTTCAAATACTACCTGGAAAAGTATTTTGTATTTGGTATTTCAAATACTGCACTCACATGTATTTTGTATTTTGTATTTCAAATACTTCAAGCATCAAAATACATTTCTACAAAATAAATTTTATTAAATTCTATAATCCTAAAATGGAACGTTTATTTAAATATAATGTACGACTTGTACGAGGGCAAATACAATGCGCGAGCTATTCTGCGCGGAACTTTTCTTCAACAGCCAGGGTATAGGGTCATTGCAGTAGTTTCCGTCCATGCTCTAGTTTTAGACTACTTGACGGATTAGCAAATAATATATTTCATTTTTAATTTACTATTTGCGAAATATAATTTTGATATCATCATCATCATCAGCCTACTCTCGTCCACTGCTGGACATAGGCCTCTCCTATTGCACGCCATTGAGCACGATTTGCGGCAACTCTGAACCAGCTCTTGCCAGCCGCCTTGCGAAGGTCATCGCTCCTTCTAGTCTGAGGGCGTCCTACGCTACGTTTGCCGATGCGCGGTCTCCACCCGAGAACTCGTCTACCCCAACGGTTATCGGTTCTACGGCTAATATGATCGGCCCACTGCCACTTCAGCTTGCTAATCCGGTGGGCTATGTCGACGACTTTTTAGTTCTCTGACGGATAACTTCATTTCGAATACGATCCCTCAGAGAGACTCCGAGCATAGCCCTTTCCATAGCTCGCTGAGCGACTTTGAATTTATGGACCAGTCCTGGTCTGGTCCATAATTTTGATATGTAGACAGATATATATATTGTTTCGACATTAAGGATTGAAATCAGTCCAAATTTGTGCAGCAATGTAGGTTGATATTCAAATTTCGTCAAGTGGACGAAAACTAGCGCAATGACCCTATAAGTTTTTAGGAAAGGATATTCGTTAAAAAAACTAAATGATTAAACAAAAAAATTGAAAGGTATTTTGTATTTGAAATACATTATTTTAAACACTGTAATTTGTATTTTGTATTTCAAATACCCGTCACCAAAGTAATTTGTATTTGGTATTTCAAATACTTTTAAAAATGTATTTTGTAATTTGTATTTGAAATACGTGGAAGCCAGTATTTTGCCCAACCCTGCTCACATACCATTAAACACATCAAATTTAGAAGAAAAACGAAAATACCCGCGTACCCGCGGGTAGGTAAATATCGGGTATTTACCGGGCAAATACCCGCTCTCGGGTATTTACCCGGGTAGTTACCCATCTCTACTTGAATTACTTAAAGCAAACTAACGTCAAGCAAAAAGTGTAGGAATTACAAACCTTAGTCGTATAAAAAACTTAACTATCTGTTTCCAGACGTTCCAGATGCGAAGATTGAATCCATCATTATTCTAATTACTAAGCGTAGCTATCTATACTGATGGCTATACTACATTACGTTGTAATAGCATGTTTTACGTACCTTACGCTTGTAATGATGGTATACGGCATGGCTGTGACGCCAGACTTCAATTATTATTTTCGATTATATTTTATGTCGGCATTAACAATTAAGTCGTTTTCCGTATTGAGGTGTGCAATGAAGAGTATTTGACGTGACTGATATCTGCGGTCGCGTTCCCATAATTAATTAGCGAGTTGTCTTATAACTGGGGAGACACTCCTCCTTTCGGGTAAACTCGGCTCCGTTCGACTCAGTCTTGCTCCGAGCAATTATTAGGGTTGGCACCACTTGACGTCCTTTTGCGTGCACGACCACAGATAAGATAATGACTTGCATTTTGACAACCCTAAATAGCCGAAAGGGATAGCATGATTCGTCCCTGAATCGCTGTCAAACTTCGGTTTTGTAGGAAGTGTCCTTTCTGTACGGTAGTAATATTATTTATTAAGTGCTTATACACTCCATCTTGTAGTTAAGGGGCTACCCGAGGTTTTCATCGATTTTTTACAAGTTTTGAACCGTATCTCCTTTTTTTGCAATACAGATAGAATTATAAGACAAACGGTTATCGATTCTTCAATTTTTTATCTCTGGTTTTGTCTACCGGATTTTGAAAGAAATGAATACTATTTTTTTATGAATTTTTTAAACATTGTCAAAAAGAACACATTTTTCGTATCTAGTTTGCTGTGACATATTTTGGTTCGTCTTTCACGTCTCGAAAAACGTGTCTTGGGTTTTAATGTTAAACTAATTAACACAAAAGTTATGGCCTGAAAACCAGTTTTTTAGCCTAAAATATATACTATATACTATATTGCTTAAAGCCGTTAGATATTCAAATCGAAGGTCATTGGCGTGGGGTAGTCCCTTGTCGATAAAACTTGAGATGTCCAACGGTACATTGTTGTAGAATTGGACACAACAGGATGTAATCGCACGGGGTGCATCTATTTACTTCTGCGATCACTTCATTATGCTTACTGAGTGGAAATTAATTCATTACAAACCGCGGTGGCCATGTAGGCTAATGGTATCTTTGTATGTTTCTATTGGTCATAATTACTGTTACAGTGGGATTAGGGGGAAAGTGGACGACCGCTTCTCGATTACAAACGTAGTCCCCATTTTTCTCTTTGAATATTAACTAGAGATGCAACGGATAGTTGTTTGGCCGGATACCGGATATTCGGCCTGCCCATCGGCCTGGTATCCGGCCGCCGAATATTCGGCCGGTGGAACTATACCTGCATTTCGGTTTTTCAAGTGCGCATTGTGCCGATTTTGTCCTGTTTCGTAGTGAACGTTCGCGCGGACTCATTTCTGGGTTCGAAATGAGTGCGCGTGCATGACTATGGAATGTTTAATTTGATTTAAAGTAATAACGAGTAAGATTATGACCATGACTGTTTCTTAAATCCAATTTTGTTTACTCCGAAATCAAGCAATGTTACTATCCGGTATCCGGCCGGATATAAGGTCACTATCCGGTATCCGCCCGATATTAAAATAATGGCCGGATACCGGATAGTAACCGAATATCCGGTGCATCTCTAATATTAACATTATCACTACACCTTATAAAACAAAGTTCCCCGCCGCGTCTGTCTGTGTGTTTGTATTTTCTCGAAAAACTCAAAAACTACTGAAGGAATTTTCATGCGGATTTCACCAATCGATAGAGTGATTCTTGAGGAAGGTTTGTGTATAATTTGTTAACTCGTGCGAAGCCGCGGAAGGGCGTTAGGAGAAAATATGTATATGATCATTTGATCAATCATAAGATGGTCGCGATTTCTTCGTCAGTCATCGCCGCCGGCACTTTCTATTTCTACGAAGTGTGTAGACTGTGTAGGTGCTATAATTATACAACTGCAATCTTCATATTCGCCTAAGTGTTACGGTCAATAATGTCAATATCAAGGATTTTACAGTTTTACTTTCGTTTTAAGCTTATTCTAGTTCCTACTAATATCTAATACCTTTCAACGAGCAATTCTTGTCTATTTATAAATACAATATCTGGGAGACCAAGCTTTGCTCGGAAAACATATAAAAACTCAAAAACGCGCGTTTTCGCAGAGATAAGACCTAGCTAGATCGATTTATCGCCCCCAAAAACCCCCATATAGTAAATTTCGTCGAAATCGTTAGAGCCGTTTCCGAGATCTATATGGGGGTTTTTGGGGGCGATAAATCGATCTAGCTAGGCCTTATCTCTGGGAAAACGCGCGTTTTTGAGTTTTTATATGTTTTCCGAGCAAAGCTCGGTATCCCAGATATTTGTTACTTATTAGCGCTAAAGTTTCTGAGCATAAGAATACTTGAATACATCAGTATCCAAAGGAAAAATGTAAAAACTTTGAGTTAACTAAATAGTTTGACACTTCAAGTGGCGATAAAAATAAATTATTGCCTTCACACAAGAAAGTTTCTTGTTTAGTCTCAAGTATTTCCACTTTAACATTGGCCCTTAACCATAACGCTTAAACTTCTCACGAATTAGCACCTTAAACACGAAAGAATAGAGTCTAAAGGGTCTTGTCAACTCGCTGAAAACCATTGTTTGAATTTTATATGAATATGTATATGTTTTGAGCCTATTAGGTCAAGGTATAAGCACAATGAGGCGTATATTGGACCCCATGTGTGCGTAAATAATTTTAAATGAATTCATGTTACAGATTGTTGGCTATGTGTGTGACTGCAGTGACGGCCTGACGGCTATGGGACACATAAGTTGATAGATGCCACATATGTAGTATGAAAATATCATCCGAGTTTTGACATTTTTGCGTTGATCGCTTTTAGTTCTCCCACAGACAACATATCATACAGGCAGCAGCAATAGTTGCTAAGCGGGCGAGGTGTTCAAAATAATCTAGACGCGACTTTATTGTTAAGAGAATAAGAGCGCGTCAAGGTAATTATGAACACCTCGCCCGCTTAGCAACTTCTGCTGCTGTACATAGTGAGATCAACCATTTTATCCAAGTTTATTCCAGCGGTTAAAATTATGTAATTAATAATAGGTATGAGTTGTAGTTTATACAAGGGGTCATCCATTAATTACATCACACGTTTAGGGGGAGGGAGGGGGTCAAGAAAATGTGACATGTTGTGACAAGGGGGAGGGGGGACTCACAAAATTTGTGACGTCACTTTAACTTATTTACTTAAATTATTTAATTCGCTGTACAATTAAATAACAAGTTTGGAACGATAATCGTTTTTATTCGTTTAATTTTCTATCCTAATCAATTTCGGGTTATAAAATTACTAATATTATTTTTCCAAAAATATTTTCATAAAATATTAATAATACTTACTTACTTAATTCGATTTGCCGATTACGTTGAAAAAATGTGACGTCACACCAGGGGGGAGGGGTTTGCCAAATGTGACCAAGTGTGACAAGGAGGGGGCGAGGGGTCAAAAAACCTAGAAATTCGTGTGACGTAATTAATGGATGACCCCCAACATATTTTATACACATGTGATGTACGGCAGTAGTTTACTGTTTTGCATTTATAATTAATATCAGACATCTTGAAGATATGTATAATTAATAATACATATCATAAAATCTATAATTTTTTTTTTGTTGGTAACATACCCAACTCAGGATTAATTTTTTTCCCGATTTTGTAGTATGTATTGTAAAGAGCAACGTTTTAGCAAAGACATATGTAACGTCGTATAAGACGAATAAAGTCTAAGGAAAAAACGTGCCTCGGAATTCAAGTATAAGTCATTCTCGAATAGATGCCGCACACACCTTTAGCCTATCCTCGGCTAGATGGCGTGCCGACACCGTTTCATATTTAACAATTTTAACACCTAGATATCAGTGAATGAACATGGATCAAAATGATATAAAAATAATAAAATCATTTATCAATATATATACATTTTTTGATAACTTTATACGTTTTCATTTTGAGTTTTAGTCGTGTGTCGATAGATGGCAGTAAATTTACAGTGACTACAAAATTTACAATGACAGGACCTCTATACTATCTATTCTTTTTGGTTTTAGTAAATGCCTATTATGCAAGCAGTTTAATTATACGCGCCAAAAACCTTGACGTGATATCCGCGATCATATTTATTTATATCAACAATTAGACAAACTATGGAATTTAAGTGCTAGGCCAAGAGTTTCCTAATTTGCTAAATAAATATTATTCATCTCTATTTAATACAGTATAGAACAGTGTCTTGAAGAACGTGAATACCATCTGTTTTGCATACCTATATCGCAACTAAATTCGATGATGCGGTCCGTTTAGGGAACATACCCATACTACGTGAGCAATTTTTTACCTACCTCCCTTCTATCGGTGACCGCCCGTAGTAAAGTCTGTGCGGAAAGAGAAGAGTCGTAGAATGTATTGGGTCCCATAAATTTCACGATTTCTCTTTCCGGACAGACTCTATATGCCAAGTAGTATTGCTACAAGATATAAACCCTTTACGCTTACGCCTTTAAGTTCGCCTTTGGCGTACAATTCCTAGGGATGGGAGATAGAAAAGTGACCAGTTACCTCTAGCTCCCTAATTCAATTCAACTCTTTGTACTTCTTGTATTCCCTACCAATACTGTTCTGATGATAGACTTGTTGTCGCAGGTCGCCGCGAGGTCGCGTGGTGGCCGAGGGCGTGTATAACAACGCCCACTTCATGCACGCAGCCACCTCCCACGTCGGCGACATCGTGCAGGTCCTCACACAGTCGGGCAGCCTCTGGGAGGGCGTGTTCAAGACTTTCAGTGCGCAGTTTGAGGTAAGAGCCAGCTCTTGCAGATGAAACACTTTCAATCACCCCTCGCATCATAATACAGGTCCTCGCACAGTCGGGCAGCCTCTGGGAGGGCGTGTTCAACAGTGTTCAAAAAAACGTGTGACTTTCAGCGCGCAGTTTGAGGTAAGAGCCGGCTCTTGCAGATGAAACACTTTCAATCACCCCTCGCATCATAATACAGGTCCTCACACAGTCGGGCAGCCTCTGGGAGGGCGTGTTCAAGACTTTCAGCGCGCAGTTTGAGGTAAGAGCCTGCTCTTGCAGATGAAACACTTTCAATCACCCCTCGCATCATAATACAGGTCCGCACACAGTTGGGAAGTCTCTGGATAGGCTTGCTTAAGACTTTCAGCGCGCAGTTTCACAGAGTTTAGCTAACATGTCCTGTAGATGTTTTCGGGAGTGATTCTGAACAGGAAACATTCTACATCAACATCCTTTATGCCTCTATCTAGGTTGCCTATGGAAGGGCGTGTTCAAAACTTTCAGCGCGCAGTTTGAAGTGGGAGCCCATTGCTGGACAGCATAAGGCCTCACAAATAGGAACAACCTATAAACCTTCAGCACGAGATACTAGACCTTCATATGACAATAAGCTGATGACTATATATAAAATATAAAATATGATATAAAAAGCGACCACTAGGGTTGGAGGGTATAATATAACAAATAGTTCATGCAAGGCAAAACCTATTACGGCTCATGGCTCGTAACTACCGGGTCCAATAGTGAACCTCCCGTCCCGTGATCGTAGGATCGTAGCGAAGTGCATTTCAGTCATGAAGTTACAAGTTCTTTGATGCATCGGCTATTATTGCCTTTCTTACGTGGTCCAATTATGTATTTGATGTAACTGAAAGATAGATTTTAAAACACCAAACAGTGTGGCACGATTTTATTATTCACATTTTTGTGGCTTACGATATGGAAATAAAATTGAAGAGTGTATACATTCACTTCAAACAGAAAAAAAGCCGCAGGAACACAGGCAGACGCAAGTAAATTTTTTAACGTTTTCAATGTTAAAATTAAACGGCTGAAGAGTAATTATTGCATTTAACTGTGACGTTTTCAACCAAAAGGTCGGTTCGGTTGTCGATTGTCGATAAGGTCGATTTCAAATTTAAGCTATTATGGAAATAGCGCCTTGTTGAAAACCGACAATAAGTACCGTTTTCGTTGAAAAGGCACAAATTCTGGTCAAAAAACCCCCGGACAGACGCATAAAACCCCTACCAGGGTCAAAACCAAAGGTCACAAACTGCCCGTTGCAGCTACGCGCGCTAAATATAGAAACACACGGATACTATGGCGCATGGCAAATGCAGGACGTTGCGAATGCCCTGGACGACCTAGCCTAGCCTAGACATCGATCGCGGTGCAGTTTGTAAACAAATGGCGTACCTATATCCTAGATCATAATGTCTATTGTGTTGCAACTGTTTTTTCTTGGTATTTAGTGTTTACACGTGTGGCGAACTTGAAATAATCGTTACATAGTTTGGTGGGTGAAAAGAGATGTTTTGTTATGTCCATGTAGGATAAGAGGAAAAAAAATATTTTTGTTCAAATTTCTAATCATCATTTTAGGCAAGCGCTTTATCCCCATTCACTTGGGGTCGGCGCCGCATGTCATTTTCTTCCATACCTCTCTCTCGCCCGTCATCTCATCATTCACTTGCGTTCGTTTCATAATTTTCATATCATCTCTCACACAGTCCATCCACCTTTTCCTCGGTTTTCCTCTCCCGTTAATTCCCTCCACCCACATTCATATTCGTAATACCTTTCTCGTCACATGACTTTCATCCTTCCGCATCACATGCCCGTACCACGCTAGGCGATTCGCTCTTACTTTTTCTACTACTTACTTGTTCAAATTTCTAATTAAAAAAAGTAATTGAGGTTTTTTTAAAGCAGTCGATGAACGAGATGACAATTAGGGTAAAGCTAGTAGCAATGGACGTAGGTTCTTTCCGGTTCTATCGAGTATCGATCATACCGTGAAGAATATAAAAATACACACTATTATTTTGGTGCGTGCCAAATCGACGTCTGGAAGTAGGTATTTAGCTGCTTACGTATTGTCTTTTTTGTAATGTACTGTAAAAGGCACGTTTCGGGTTGTCAGTCGGGTCGGGAGTCAATGATCGAGATTAGAGATACATTCACTCGAAAAACGTTGCCCTCTCATGGTAATGTCCTACTAATCTTACAGATGTTGCTAAAATGTATGCTAATGTTACTTTAATGTATGAAAAAAAGTTGCCAAATGGCAGGTTTAAAGCTTTAGTTTCTGTTTACGTAGTATATTAGTCAGCATCAAAAGTAAGGTACAGATGTAGTGCATAATTATTTTCCATTGTTTATTCACGGAAACGTACGAACGTGTCTTGCTATTTCAGTCAGTCTCGGTACTAAAAGTAATAGCATGACAAATACGGACGTTTCCGAGAAAATACGATACAAAACAAAAAAAAAAAAACCGGGCAAGTGCGAGTCGGACTCGCGCACGAAGGGTTCCGTACCATAATGCAAAAAAAAAAAAAAAACGGTCACCCATCCAAATACTGACCACTCCCGACGTTGCTTAACTTTGGTCAAAAATCACGTTTGTTGTATGGGAGCCCCATTTAAATCTTTATTTTATTCTGTTTTTAGTATTTGTTGTTATAGCGGCAACAGAAATACATCATCTGTGAAAATTTCAACTGTCTAGCTATCACGGTTCGTGAGATACAGCCTGGTGACAGACGGACGGACGGACGGACAGCGAAGTCTTAGTAATAGGGTCCCGTTTTACCCTTTGGGTACGGAACCCTAAAAACAATTATGCACTACGTAAGTATAGTATGAAACCGAACCTAGATTCTGCCACCCTGGTATACTCTTATTACTCTTCCAAGCAGAGACATAATATATTAATCCCAGTTCGCATTCAAAAGTAACTGCCACAGAATAATTGTTATACATATCGAGACATATCTCCTTTTGTTAAGTTTATGGATAATGTAAAGTATCTATACTTTTGACGCGTAGTTTGATTCGTCACTTTTGATGCTGAATATATGTATACAAAAGTTGCCAAATTTAGCACCCCAAGTTACGGTGTTGGCTACACTACACTGTTGTAGTGTAGGTGCACTTGGCCGCCGAAACGCGCGTTTCGGGTTATCTGTCGGGCCGCGAATTTAGGTCGAATCAATGATCGCACACAGCGTAACGTATTCCTTGCTCCATTCTACTTTAATGCAGCATGTTTGAAAGTTGCTAAATTGTTTGCTAATGGCGCTCTAACGTATGGAGGAATAGTTGCTAAATGGCAATATTTGGTAGATAAAAGTAGCTACGTGGCATGTTTTATAGGAAAAAGGCTATTGATAAAAAAAAAGTTGCCAATTGGCAAGTATTAGTAGGGAATATGTCCCCAAGTGGCACATTTTGGTGCGAAAGGGCTACAAAAATTGCCAAATGTGTCTGTCGCGTCGCGAATGTAGGTCGAATCAATGATCGCACAGCGTACCGTCTTCCGCGCTCCATTCTACTTGATGCAGAATGCGGATGTTTCCGATTTCGTGCAACATTGCTACAATTGTTTATGTTTGGGACGAAACTCGCAGCGGTATACACCTGTATCTCCCATGAGTGGTACATTAGTTAGTACATACCACTACACAGTACATTAGTAAAACTTTATATAAGTTACATGGTAGTTTATGTCTCTACAATAATAGTACATTATTGTCGAGGTTCGGAAGTAGCTACTTGCAGGCTGAGGATTCGTTTTAAACGGACGACCTTGGGAGTCCGTTTAATTGAATCCGAAGCCAGCAAGTAGCCTTCCAGCCGAGTCATATATAGTGCTTTTCTCAAAAATGGTGCAAGAAATATAAATATCATAGAAATATTTTACAAAAGCAACGTTCTTACGTATATATTTTCACAGAAAAAAGTAGAAACAATTGAAAAAATTAGCTTTGCCGCCTTTTTATTTTTTTAATAAAAAAATAGAAGTGTATTTTTCTGCCGAAAATACGCCAACCTATTTGAGACAGCTAAATAGTCGCGGTACTAATCATCTGTTTGGCTGTTTAATGGGCCTGTGCCTTCATTTGATATGGCCATTTCAACTTTTAAAAAGTTTGGAACTCGACAAATAATGGAATTTGTATGCAACATTGCAGTCCCAAAATCGAGACTGCAATGTTTTTAACTTTTTAATTTTTGACTGACCATAAACTACGCGCTTCGCGACGTATTTTTTAAACGGCAAAGTCGACTTTGCCGTCCATTTTTGAGAAAAATTTACTTAACTGTTGTAGGTAGGACCATGAAATTTAATACATACATTTAAGTATTCAAGTATTGCCGAACTTTATTAACCCTTAACGGGTATATACCTATAGTTCGTTTTTTTTAGCATTAGAAATAAGGTAAACAGTCTTGATGTGTCTTTATATTGAAAAACACATGTTAAAAATAAGTTATGGCAAATATGTAACAATTATGAATCTAATACTATCATTTATATTCTTCTGCTTTCATAAGTCATAGTTACTGATTTTTAAAAAGCGTTTTACAATTAAAAGACATGCCAAGATCGCTTACCTTCTTTGAAGTTCTTTCTAATGCTAAAAAAAACGAACTATAGTGTCAGAAATTAAAATTCACGATTGGACCTTATAACTTAAACTTAAATATTTAATTACACAAACGGGTCTACCGCGATATAATTTCATTGTTTTTACCTTTAATTCCGACGTTTCAGCTGAGTTGCACCAGCTGTGGTCACGGAAAGACTGACGTCCCAACAAATGTCAACGGAGATATTAATAAAACACCACTAAACTACCCGAAATTAGTTTATAAAAATGTTCGGGGTAGACAAAGAAATTGCAGCTACCCGTTAAAGTTTAATGTTTATTGTCCACGGCACGACACGCAACACTCACAGTATCCGTACACTGGTCCGAAGATATATCCGCTGGTTTCAACATTTGAATCACTGGTCCCCAAGTAGACGATAATTTGTACCCGTCCTCACGATTGAAATTTTTAGGGTGTTTTTTAATTTCAATCGTCGTCGTTTTTAAATTTGTCTACCCCGAACATTTTTATAAACTAATTTCGGGTAGTTTAGTGGTGTTTTATTAATATCTCCGTTGACATTTGTTGGGACGTCAGTCTTTCCGTGACCACAGCTGGTGCAACTCAGCTGAAACGTCGGAATTAAAGGTAAAAACAATGAAATTATATCGCGGTAGACCCGTTTGTGTAATTAAATATGTGTACAAAACGCGAGAGTTTAAAGTGTTAAACTTAAACTTAAATTCATAATCATTGTGCGAAATATATTATCCTATCCCCAAAGTGAAAACTGTAAAAATGAAGTAGGTACAGTCACCAGCAATAATATGTTACTCTTCGAAGGCCGCAAAAATATGTAACACGCTCTTATGGCTCTACAAATAAGATCGTGTCAGATATTTTTGCGGCCTTCATTGTGTAACATATTATTGCAGGTGACTGTAGTATATGGTGATATTAGGTCAGTTCAATAAGACTTAGTTCCAAACCAAATGCAAGGCAACAAAAGCTCCTGGGTTTCAGGAGGATAAAATGACTACAAAACATTTAACACTAAAGTCTGTTCGGAAAGATAAGAGTCGTGGAATGATTGGGCCCCATACATTCCACGACTCTTTCCGCACAGACTCTACAGCGTATTGGAACTCAACACAATTTCCAAAATATATAAGTAAGTAAGTAAATACACTTTATTGCACCACAAAGAAAAAATACAAAAACAGATTTACAGTGTAAATAAAGGTAGCAACAGGCGGTCTTATCGCTGTAAGCGATCTCTTCCAGACAACCTTGGGGTAGCAGGATATAAAGAATAGAAAACTTTTAAAACTTTTAAAACTTATATACCAATCCAAAAAGGAACCAACTACTAATTACCAGCTAAAATGATCCCATTAAAAATGATACGACTTCCGCCCGCGTACCTCTTTATATCATTTTAAATGTTTAACATTATCTACATCCATACTTGTACATAGTGAAATGAGTCTTATGTACAAATGTATAGGGTACATATTTAGATGAAATGTAACGGGAAGTGAGTTGACTATATCGACAGATAGCATAGCTTAAATATTTTAAGCTAGAGCGTTTACAAATGTTGAAAAGATCGACTATGGTCACGTTTGCTTCTGGGCAAAGGCTGAAATGTATTTGAGATCCCTGTATTTCCTGTAAGTAATGTGTTAGTAGAAATACTTTTATTCTATAAAAAGAAAATCTAAGTTATTTATTAAATTTCAGCCTAACTTTTCAACAAGGAAAAAGTAAAATGCTGAATCTGATTGTTTAATTGAGTCGCTTAACTTCAAATTCGGGTAAATCCATCTGTCAGATTATGCGATTTTAGTATTAAGAAAAGGCAATAGGGTAGATATTTGCTGAGAGGGTCGAATGGATTTACCCGAGTTTGAAGTTAAGCGACACAATTATACATGTTAATGTCTTTGTCTTGCTATCAGTGTCATTTCCTATAAAGTAATTGTATGTTGTTGTTGTGTGTATGAAACTATGTCTAAAACTATGTTCCCTTGGGCTCGGGTTATATTTTCGTCCCTTTTGCGGTGGAAACGGCGGGCTGCTGGGGTGCTGACGCGAAACAATTTGTGCGTGACATAGGCCGTCGATTCAGGCAAAAGGGAGAGGATCCCCGCTCCGAATCGTTTCTGGTGCAGAGGCTGTCCATAGCCATCCAGCGGGGTAATGCCGTGAGTGTTATGGGCACATTTGCACCGGAAGCGATAAAGAACGGGTTTGACGGATAGTTACTTTCGTAATTATTTAAGATGTTCCTATGTATTGTTTCAAAAAATAAATAAGTTATTGTGATAAAAAAAAAACTATGTTATTTGTTAATAAGAAGTGTTTATGACTCTCTTGCGTTGTATCTTGAGCTGCCCGTGTCACAAAGCATGGAATTATAAATCATTAGATTCTCTGTAAACTACTAAATTGTTACGGTACTTTTTATACCTAGTCAGAATTTCCTACGTACCTATATCAAAATGTACCTACTTTAAGGCTTGTCCTGTATGATATGTATTAGGCGTGTCATTAATTACCTAACTAGGTAAATCTCGATCAATAATTTGATACTAACGACTACAAAAAGAGAATAAATTTGTACATAAATGGCCCGCCTGTGTGTATCTGAGGCAACAGGAAATCTTAAATGTGTACAGCCGCCGTCAGATATATCGGAGCGGCCAATGCGCTCACAAATATCTGAACACGCCTCTGTTGTCAGGGCGTTAGAGTGCGTGTTCAGATATTGTGAACACCTTGGCCGCTCCGATATATCTGATGGGCTGATGGCGGCTGTACGCAACGATAGCTAGTGAAAGTGCCATATGGAGCAAGGACGTTGTCGAAGAGAATATAAATAACTTGAGATAATTTCTTCATATCTATACTCGGCGATAGCAGTTAGCGTCTGTGAATCTGTTAGCTAGCCGTAACTAAATTTAGCTTAATTAATTATTAATAACGATGACACAACACAATTAAACGGTTATGATAAAATTACTTAAACTTTCACGATTTATACACATTATTAAATTGTACAACGCGACTTAATCGCGTATTTAAGTTTTAAGATTTACCTCCGACGTTTCGAGGACGGCGTTGTCCCCGTGGTCTCGGAGAAGACTGGCTAAAGTTGACATCAACATCTTCTACAACAACAATTGTACAATTTAATAATGATAAAATTAGTTTTTTCTCAATAATTTCATTTTTGATACAAGCTAATTATCGCTGACTGTGCTTTTCTTTCGACAGGCAATTAATACTCAAACAATATTAGGTTGCGTTGTTTTATCAGAGTTCCTATACCCACCCCCTCAGTCCATCATCAGATCTGCTCTATAGTGCCATAATGCCCATAATATAACATTATCTGTCACGCAACTTACATTGTGATGTTTTTGTTTAATCGAATAAGCGCCACTTACACCATTCCACTAACCCGGTGTTAACCGGTTAAATCTGGAGTTACCATGGTTACCAGTACAATTTGACACTGGGTTAGCGGTTAAACCGCATAACTCCGGGTTAGTAGGATGGTGCAAGTGCGCCTAATGGGATGTGGGACTAATTTAGCTTGCATACATCCAAGTTTGAATTTGGAATTTATTGCGTCAGAATACGGTAAACAAATGAACAAAAATTGTAATAGGTACCTACATTGCCTAAAATACATACATTTATCGAGTGCCTTGGCTGTATTATTCTGCGGTAACAGGAAATCTGCTGCAGTGGGCGGTCTGTGCGATACGCTGTGGTAGTGAAAGTGCCACATTGCTGGACAAGGACGTATTATATAACTGGTGTTTCCCGCTGATGCACTTCTATTGCATTCAATGTAGTGCAACGGACTTGAGAGTTGCATAAACGTCTGAGGGACCGTCTTGCGATTAAGTTTTTGTGTAAATTAAATACTGTTTGTATGCTTATGCTTTTTTTTTTGACATTTAGATTTTATTCTAGAAATTCTAGACTAGTATTTTTTTATACAATCTTTTTAATGTTTGACGATCCTTTTGTGAAATTCTTAGTGTTAAATTTGATATGTATAATAATCCAATTTTATTATGGAATAATATTAACATCAATAAATTGCTCTGATAATTAGATTAAGATTAATTACGATTCATAAGAGCTTGTTGCTAGGCCTACATGAATAAAGTATATTTTTGATTGATTGATTGATAATTATAGGCCAATCAAATTAGATACAAAAAAAATTGAGGCGTTGCTAAGCGTTTTCAGGAATTAATTCCCAGCAAGCTAGAAATCATTTAAATACCTTCATTAAGTCCTAAATGCGTATAATCTGAGTTTGCTCCATCCCAAGAGGTGTGGATACATTTTGGGAGCCGTGGGAGATACATTTTACCTTGGACTGACAAAACCACTCGAAGTAGAAGGAACCCACCATCAAAATCAATGTCACTACCAGCAAGGTGGCTGCAATTTTTCCGTCGAACGTACCGTTTTTGAACCACAAGCAAAAAACTGAAAAAGAGCAAAATTTTTTCCACAACTCCTGGAACGGAGCAAACTCGGATTACACTAATTTAGAACCAAATGAAGGTATTAAGATGATTTCCAGCTTGCTGGGAATTAATTCCTGGAAAATATCTAATTTGATTGGCCTATTAAAACTACATAGAAATGTTTAAAAAGTATAATTCGGACAATTCGTATTCCTTATTGCAAAGATATAAGAATCACTATTGGTCAATTAATAATATTGCTGTTAGTAGTAGATTGTATAAAGTCAGAGTCGCGGGCGCATCTACTTCAAAATCACAGAAAATGTAACAATGTCATGCCCGATAAAAAATACCATTAGAATGCACATATATTTTCATTAATTCGCTTCCGTCTGAAGTACCTACGAATGTTACCTAATAGCAAAGACATATGTAACTCCGTATAAGATGAATAAAGTCTAAGGAACAAAACGTGCCTCGGAATTCAAGAAAAAGTCATTCTCGGATAGATGGCGCACACACCTTTAGCCTATGCTTGGCTAGATGGCGTTGACGACACCGTTTCATATTTAACAATTTTAACACATAGGCATCAGTGAAAGAACATGGGTCGAATTGATATAAAAATAATAAAATCATTTATCCATATATTTAATTTTTTTTGATAGTTGTATACATTTTCATTTTGAGTTTTAATCGTGTGTCGATAGATGGCAGTAAATTTACTGTGACTACAAATTTTATTATAACAGGACCCCTCTTTACTATCTATTCTCTTTGCTAATAGCAGGCGTGGCTCACTCCGCGATTTCGTCGCTTTGTTACAGGTAGCTAAAAGTACATCCGTTCCACACCGATTTTGTTGACTAGCCATAAGCCGCGCGTGGCGCTGTCGCCACCTAGCGGCCATATCTGTCCTGATCGTAACAGACGCGTTTTGTTAGAGAGTGAGTCTTCTGTACCTAGTACTATTATTTATTCTGTGCCTTTACTGAAAGTGTTCAGTCGAATATCTCGTTAAAAGGTCGGGGTTCACGCTGTATACTGATACAGCGTGGTGTCGGTAACTTGACACACTAGGGAATTTCAATAAGTATGAGTTTTACCAAATATCGTTCAATGAATCATAGATAGATTTACCGATATGGCGTAGGAAAGTAGAAAAATGTTTTCACCTATCAATAGAGTGATTCTTGAGGAAGGTTTAGGTCTATAATATAATTGGTTAAGGTTTTGTGTAACCCGTGCGAAGCCGGGTCGGGTCGCTAGTCCTGCATAAAAACAAAGATTAACTCTATAGTCTGTATCTTTAGGTATTTAAATAAATGTTAACGAACTATTTGTACATTTTCGGGTACTTATAACATTTATTATTGAACCAACCAAATACAAAATCGCTCGGATCAGTCACTGAACGACCTGACTTTAACCTTGACATTATTTGATCATGTAATGTTTTCATCAACCCTCAACTGGCTTAAGTAGCCATTTGAGGGTAGATTTTGTTTACTTTATTTTATTTTATTTATTTATATGAATGAGCCTAGAGTGTCGCACTGCTGGGCAAAGGCCTCCCTCCTCCCTTTCCACGTATCCCGGTCTTGACCCGTCTCCCAACTAGGGTTGCCAGACATACTATAATATATAGTATTTTACTATATTTGGCCTCCGTATACTTTATGAAATACGAAACACATAAAGTATGCTAAAATTTAATACTTAATTTTAAACTGAAACTGGAACAAGCAAAAAATATGTATGAAATAAAGAAATACTTATTTTTTTCTGTGTATACTTTATTTTTTGATCCCTTAAATCGCCAAATACTATATATGTCCAAAAAAAATCTGGCAACCCTACTCCCAACAGTTCCTGTCAAAGGCGTCGAGGTCATCTCGCCAACGCCGTCGAGGTTTGCCGCGACCTCGGGTTCGGTTTTGTGGGGCCCAATTAGTCGTTGATTTAGCCCACAGATCATCTGGCATACGGCGACTGTTTAAGGCCTAGTATGTATAAGTTACTCTATGGTTTACTAAACAAATTAGTTGTGCACTCTGGCGGCAGAACATTGCAGTAATACTCCCTATTAACAGTATGAAGTCCCAAAGCGGCTAGCGGCTGTAAACATTTCGGCGTCCCACAATAATGATCGGAAACAATAACAGAGGTAAAACAATGCGCGTGCGTCTCACTGCGCTTGTTTACTTTTACCGCTAATAACAAATTATGGCGTGATCAACAGTGATTGCTCTAAGTCGCTCAAAGTAATACTTTATTTCTTTTCCCTGTCCTTATCCCACGTTATGTGAAGTCGGTACAACATGTTTTTCTCTTTTCGATTCTCCTCTGACTTTCGTCGCCTCAGCACCCACTCCTTTCTTTCATATCCTCTTTCACACAATCCATCCATCGTTTTTAGTTATTGATTGTAATAGAGAGGAAAAGTGTAATTTTTGGCATTTGTGTTTGTTAGAGACAAAATTTAACAAAGGTTTGCTATATGCTATATATATTTTATTGCAGGTTGTATTAGAAGTGGCTCACCGCGTCGATCAAGAGGGCGTGGTAGCGGTCGACTCAGTGGTCGAGAAGCTGATCTTCAAGCCCCAGGATGTGGTGTCCATTCGGGCCAAGGACTCGGACCTGGAGTACGCCACCACAGACGTGTTCCAGACTGATGGGGCCATCTCTAGCAAGTTTAATGGTGAGTCTTGAGCTGATCAACCCTCAGGGCGTGGTAGCCGTCTACTCATTGGTCGAGAAGTTGATCTTCAAGCCCCAGGATGTGGTGTCCATCCGGGCCAAGGACTCGGACCTGGAGTACGCCACCACAGTCGTGTTCCAGACTGATGGGGCCATCCCTAGCAAGTTTAATGGTGAGTCTTGAGCTGATCAACCCTTAGGGCGTGGTAGCGGTCGACTCAGTGGTCGAGAAGCTGATCTTCAAGCCCCAGGATGTGGTGTCCATCCGGGCCAATGACTCGGACCTGGAGTACGCCACCACAGACGTGTTCCAGGCTGATATGGCCATCTCTAGCAAGTTTAATGGTGAGTCTTAAGGTCGAGCTGATCCAAGATTGAAGACTCAAAATATGCTTTGTTCAAGTTGGCCTAGCTAGTAACAAGCTCGATAGCAGGTAGCCAATGTAGATATTGTTGTGAAGGTCCCTGAAGGAAGCATGTGTCCAGCAGTGGACGTCTTTCGGCTGATATGATGATGGCTATAATTTTTTTATTACTTCTTAAACCATTTGACATTTCCTTTCTAGTCGATTCGATTTCGAACCGTAATTCTTATTGTAGAGATGCGTTTTTGTTTTAACACATTCATTGCCACTAAGTGCTACGGGTTACGCTCGTAGCGCGTAGCCACGTCTTTTGCCGTATGGAGCGCGTAGTCGCTACGAACAGTGTACCCGACAGTCGGGTTCTTGGCGCTGAATGTGTTAAGTATGATGGCCAGTATGTTGCCGCTATAGGCTTAGACTTAAAACCGTTAAACTTCCAACCTAACAACCATCCCCTCAGACGGCTTTAACCCGATACTCAGTAATTCTCTCAGGCAACGGGCGCTCCGAGGAGCGGCAGCTGGAGCCCTGGGACTGCGACGGCGACGCCGGGGACTCGCCCTCCGTCAACGGCACGGCGAGGCTGGGCGAGCTCGAGCTCGACCACCGGGCCAACGGCTGGGACGCCAATGACATGTTTAGGTCAGTGCCACCAGTGGGGAGACACTCCTAACTTCGGGCAAACTCGGCTCCGTTCGGCTCAGCATTGCTCCGAGCAATTAGGGTTGGCACCACGTGACGTCCTTTTGCGTGCACGTTCACACATAAGATAATGACTTGAATTTTGACAGCCCTAAATAGCCGAAAGGGATAGTGCCATACATTAGAAAGGGATAGCATGATTCGTCCCTGAATCGCTGTCAAACTTGAGTTTATTTATTCTGTGGTGCCAGTAATAGGTAACCTACAAAAATCTCAGAGTAATTGAAGGGATGTTTACAAAAACAACATAACTGACTACACTGGTTGACACCTGAAACGATTAACAATGTTCTTAAAAAAGTGTCAACCGCTCTAAGCAGTTATGTTGTTTTTGTAAACATCCCTTCAATTGTCCGATTCACTTTATTTTACAAGCTGTTATTTACTTGCTGCCGTTGTCTGTCTGTTATTAAATCTTGCAAGCTAAATTTGACCCACTTCCCGGTTTCCAGTGAAGCTGAAAATGTGCATACAGGGTAATTCGCCAGGAACTGGCTACCGGTCAATAATTGGCCACCCTAAACTAAAAATGAATTCTATTCACCTATAAACAGAATTCATTTTAGTATAAGGTTTCAATAACTGGCCAGCCTTCAATAACTACTATAACTATAGTTGAATTATCGAGAAGATGGAATTGCATTTGTAGTGGTTGTATGCTGATAGTACAAGAAAATAGAAAATTCAAATATAGAATGCCTGTAAACAAACAATACTACTACATATGCAATTCCACGCTCTCGATGATTCAACTATACCCACCTTATACTAAAATGAATACTGTTTATATGTGAATAGAATTCATTTTTAGTTTAGGAGTTAGGGCAGGGAATTACCCATATGTAAGTTGGGTGATAATGTAAAAATACTATCGAGCTGATCTGATGATGGAGACAGGAGGTGGCCATAGGTACTCTGTGATAAAACAACGCAACCTAATTGTGTTTGGGGTTTTTAGAATTGTCTCGATAAGTATTAGTTGGCAGTGGGAAGAAAAGTACAGTCATCGATAAAAGCTGGTATCAAAAATGAAATTTTTGGCAAAAAGCTTTTTTACATTGGCTTCAAGCTTATTTGCTCAGAGGACAACGAGGTGCACCCAAGCTATTGGGCCGTCCATCGAAGCTGGAGTCCGACCATTATATTTATTTACTAATATAACTCACGGTTTAGGGGTCCAGGCACATGCTCTGGTCGAGGTTCGCGTTAACAGACTGTCTTTTCACAACTACCTCACTTTGTACACAAATGTCAACACCTACCCTCATTGTCTATACATAACATTTAGTAAACAAAGAGTACAGTAATTAATGCTGACAGTGTTCTACTAAACTAAATTTAAAGCTAAGAACCCACGTAGCGGCGTGGCACCGCTGCGCCGCGCGGTACGGCGGTGGCGCGGTGCGATAGCTTGTATCTCGGTGTAGGCAATCCGCCTGTGCAGTGCACACACGACGCCGCGCCTCCGCCGTACCGCGCGGTGCAGCGGCGCCGTGTGTCCGGTCGAGGCAAATCACCTACACCGCGATACAAAACTGCACGACGCGCCTCGCGCGCAACTTCAGCGGTGCCTCGCCGCTACGTCGGTTCTTCGCCTTAGTAGTTTGATTGTGAAGTCAAGTTTCAGAGCCCCACGGACTGATTCTCGACACAAAAGGCAACGAAGTTGATGTTGAGTCCTTCGCTTTCGCCTTTTATTTCGCTAATTATGACTAATCTTCCTTTATGTTTTCTGTTTAGAAAAAACGAGGAGGTGTACGGGGTACATAGTACGTACGACCACTCGCTGGCCGGCTACACGCTGCCGCTACAGAGAAAAGACACACAAGACTACAGGTAAGTTATGTTTTAACACATTCAGTGCCGAAAACCCGAGATCGGGTATTTTATGATTTCGTTCCCAGGCCGGACGACCCGATAGTCGGGATCGTGGTACTACTGCTTTATATGACGAAATTGTTGTGGCCTAGCGCGGACGTCTTGTTTGGCTGGGTGGCAATGAATGTGTTAAACCATCTTGCTAAACTAAATTTAACCTAACCCTAACTAGCTTAATTTCGTAATCTATTTTTGTGGAGGTGAAAAAAAATTAAAAAAATATTGATATAGCTTTCCCCTTGACTAGCTTTTAAAGCCTCCTTTGGAGCCCCTGGGTGCATAGCCAACGTGCAATCGTTAACACTCCGTAGCTAACGAAACGCAACTGTCACTGTCGCACTAGCGGGGAAGAGTGATAGAGAGAGTGATGACTACGATACGCTGCGGAGTGTTAACTATTCTCACGTTGGCTACGCGCCCTGATGCCCCGTTGATCGTGAATTACTGGTTTAATTCAAAGATGTGCGATGCTTAAGGGTGGTATTCCATCTGTCCAATGTGTATTGCCTCTCACATTTTGCTACAATGAGAGAGTAAGACGCAATGACATCGGACAAAGAAATTGGACAGGTGAAATACCACCCTAAGATGCAACTTAGGGTGGTATTTCACCTGTGCAATTTCTATAGTCCAAGTTCAACACACAGTAAAACCTTATTCATCAAAATTTCCTCATTAGTTTTGATACTATTATTAACTGGATGCTGTTTAGCAAAAATGTGTCAACCCACATTAATTTATTAAATAAAATGTCTACTTTCAAGCGAATGAATGAATTCTGATTATAGGTGAATAGAATTCATTTGGTGGCCAATACTATAACATAACAGTGGCCAGTTACTGGTGAATTACCCTACGCACGCTCCTTAGATCCGTCCCGCCCTCAATGCGCGACGCTTGAGTCATAAGTGTGCTATATCACAGTACCTCCAATCTGAGACCCACATGTGTGCTGTCTATACATTCACACTGGTCTCGGGATGGGGAACATTGACATTTTGAACACCAACCGAAATTATTAATTAATTTATTCCAACCTAAAGATCGGATGACTTGAGATTTCAACTTGCAAATTACTCGTACATTTTTGTGTATTTAAACATACATATAAAATTCATCAACATGTTTTTTTTTTAGTTAATTATTTTTGACATGGCCCATGAATTAGTAGCAATAAGTTAGTCGACCTCAATAGGGGGTATTACTGCAATGTTCTGCCGCCAGAGTTCAGCACTAGCGCCTATAGTAAACCATAGAGTAACTTATATACTGTGCCTTAGACTGTTTTTCACAGACAATAAAATATGACATTGATGCATCAAGGCGGTTTATTTACAAAGGGCGCACCGGGAAACGCGAAAATCGATATTTAGTTATCTGCCTCTTTATCGCTCGAATATGCAAGAGTGATGGAGAGATTAGATAACGAAATTTAGATTTTCTTGTTTTGCGGTAGACCCTCAGATTGTGATGGATTGTGGTAGTGGCGCCCCCTGCGCAGAGTTTCGCGTAATATTCCCTATTGACGGTCAACCTATTTTATTTCTGGGCTATTTTGTACTTTGTCAAAGTAGCAATCGATACGAGCCCCGCTGGGAATCTCATATCATTATCACTGTGACAAGGTAACAAGAAGTCAAATTGGTTGACTAAGCGCCACTTGCACCATCCCACTAACCCAGGGTTAGCCGGTTTAATTTAACCAAGTGTCAAATTGTACTGGTAACCATGGTAACTCCAGGTTTAACCGGTTAACCACGGGTTAGTGAATGGTGCAAGTGGCCCTAAGTGTTTTTTAAGATTTTAACTTGTAAAAAGGCAATTTTTTTCATAATTTTACATCAGTAGCCCTTAATGACGCATCGTCGTTATTTTATCATTATTAACAACTAATCTCATTTTACAGAGACGCAGAAGCCAAAGCGGAAGAGATAGCCGCTGAAATAGAAAGCGCAGCTACATACAAAGCTCGTATAGAATTAGAAAACGGAGACGAAGAGGAGAGATACGCGGCCGTAGTGCGGCCAGCGGCCGCGGACGGCGGCAAATACGTTATACCTAATAAGAGGAAGGGAGTTCAGCAGGTATGTGGCGCTATAGTCGACAGAGGCGGAGTATATGGCATAGTGTAGTACGTCGAAGTGTAGCTAGCGGCCGCGGACGACGGCGGCCAATACGTTATACCTAATAAGAGGAAGGGAGTTCAGCAGGTACGTGGCACTTTAGTTGACAGAGGTGGAGTACATGGCATAGTGTAGTACGTCGTAGTACGCCGTAGTATGGTTAGCGGCCGCGGACGGCGGTAAATACGTCATATCTAATAAGAGGAAGGGAGTTTAACAGGTATGTGGCGCTATAGTCGACAGAGGTGGAGTATATGGCATAGTGTAGGAGGTCGAAGTACGGCCGTGGACGGCGGGAAATACGTCATACCTAATAAGAGGAAGAGCGTTCAGTAGGTATGTGGCATTATAATCGACAGGGGCGGAGTATATGGCATAGTGTAGTACGTCGTAGTACGGTCAGCGGCCGCGGAAGGCGGGAAATACGTTATATTTAACAAGAGGAAGGGAGTTCGGTAGGAATTTTGTTGTTTCTATTAGTATTTTATTTATTTATGTAAAGTTTTATTAATCATATCGCCATTGCAGTGTTATATGAAGTGTCTACTGAATGTATAATTTTTTCACATCACCTAATCGGAAAATGGATTTTTCTTCCCTGCTAGGAGGGATCAAAGTGGCACTTTTCTGTTCAACGACTTTTCATTGCCAGCATAAAATATTAATATAATTAACTATGAACATCGTATGTACAGTCTGGCAAAAAAGAGTAGAATTTAAAAAGTGGCAACACTGTAGTGTCAACACTAAGATTTTTTTATTTTCCTCATAGTTGATGTGAAAAGCAGTATGTGTCACACGGTATCAAAATTATTTCGTCTCGGGCGTTAACACTCGAATCCCTCATTACGCTCAGGATTCAATGTACGCCCTTGACGGAAATATATCATTTTGATCCCTTGTAACACAATAGTACATTATTGTCGAGGCTCGGAAGTAGCTACTTGCAGGCTGAGGATTCGTTTTAAACGGACGACCTTGGGAGTCCGTTTAATTGAATCCGAAGCCAGCAAGTAGCCTTCCAGCCGAGTCATATATAGTGCTTTTCTCAAAAATGGTGCAAGAAATATAAATATCATAGAAATATTTTACAAAAGCAACTTTCTTACGTATATATTTTCACAGAAAAAAGTAGAAACAATTGAAAAAATTAGCTTTGCCGCCTTTTTATTTTTTTAATAAAAAAAATAGAAGTGTATTTTTCTGCCGAAAATACGCCAACCTATTTGAGACAGCTAAATAGTCGCGGTACTAATCATCTGTTTGGCTGTTTAATGGGCCTGTGCCTTCATTTGATATGGCCATTTCAACTTTTGAAAAGTTTGGAACTCGACAAATAATGGAATTTGTATGCAACATTGCAGTCCCAAAATCGAGACTGCAATGTTTTTAACTTTTTAATTTTTGACTGACCATAAACTACGCGCTTCGCAACCTATTTTTTAAACGGCAAAGTCGACTTTGCCGTCCATTTTTGAGAAAACTACTATAGTTACCATCTTTCAGGCGGGCAAGCTAACAGGCAAGCCGTCGGCGGCGACCAACAACGGCGGCGGGGCGGCCGTGAAGCCGGGCGGGGGTGGAGGCGCGGGCGGGGGCGGGGGGTACCCCGCGGCGCCGGCGCCGCAGCCCAAGGACAAGGACGCCGCGCGCCCGCCCCGGCACCACCTCACCCCCGAGGAGCGCCGCCCCGCGGACGACCCGGTAATATTACATACGGGATTCACACGCTGCCCCGATGTCATGTCTAGACACCCCCTGCTTACAACGATAGAGCGGTGGAGAAGGCGGGCAGGGCCGGATACCACGCAGCGCTCGCGGACTAGAAGCGACGACCTATCGACAACTCGACAATATAAACTAGACTTTCGATTTTGACGTTGCGGATCCAAACGCCGCTGTGGTGAGCGGGGAGTTTTATACCTGCGTAGCGTAGCCTCGTTCACCGCATAGGCCACATCAATATCATAACTTGACTAGGGGCCATACGTTAACTGATGAGAACAGTACAGGAGCGATTTGTTTACGATAACAGAGGACGGTGAAGACATGTGACGGTCGCGTCCGATGTTAAACACTAAAGATAATCATAGGAGACTAAAGACAGTACGAGAGTGAGCATCAAATCTAAGCCTGCAGATCATAGACGACCTCAACTAGTAGACGGAGCACATAAGTCAATCGAGGTCACCACACATATATTCTCCCGTACAAATTTAGTATGGCAGAGCGAACGCTTTCAGTTGCACCCACAGTTAAGACCACTACTTGAGAATTTTAAAAATATTTATATTTATTAAACTTTAGAGGTGTTCTTGGGTTATTATATTATAAAACAGCGTAGAATACAACTCTATTATGCTGCTGGATTCGTAGCATATGACAAGTAAAATTTTACATATGTGTGGTGACCTCGTGCTCTTTGTAAAATATTGCGGTATCTGTGTAATCTGTGCTACAGATACAAGCCAGCTACCATATTTATAAATTGACTTATTTCACTCTAAAATATGGATGTCGCTTTCTTTTTTTAGCCTGCAGCCGTGGTAGGGCCAACGACGGGCGGCAAGAGCTACGCCGCGCAAGCCGGCGGCTACCACGCGCCGCCGCCCTTTCCGCCACACCAACACCAGTGAGTATAGGCTGGATGACAAGTTTTCATTTATGATATCAATCAATCAGGTTTGTTTTTAGGATCTAATGACTATATGGGACCCATTGCATTAAAGCAATACAAAAGAAATAATAGTCAAAGACCGACTGTCGTACTTCACTCGCGAAACGCCCCTAACAAAACAATAAGTGAACGTGACGTCAAGGTCACTGAGTGTCCATTTTGAAGTATGAACAAAACAAGAAAATTGCGTTTTTGTCGGTGAAATATTGCGTTTATGTATACAGTTGCAATACAATCTTTTTTTGGATAAAATGTGAGGAATCGAATGGTATCCTTACTTATTTCGTTTTTGGAAGTTAAAAAAAAACTTAAATTTTGAAACGTTCAGGTGCTGTATTTTTGTATTATTTCCATATTTATTTTTTAATATCCACAATCTATATGCGACGTACACGGTCAAAAGTGCATGGATAGATGTCGACCGTAATGCCTTAATATTACGGTTGAAACATCTCGATGCACTTTTGGACGCCAGTGTACATGGTGGCGAAAATATTGGTGATAACTACGTTCAGCGTTGGAAAAACAATACTTTCATGGGATTGCATCTTCTGATTATTTGAAAATTGTCAGGCTTTACGGAAGCGTCGGCCACCATAACATACTTTTACCCGTACGGGACATTTGGTTATGTAATTTGGAGACTTGTCTAGACCTTTGCATTTTTTTAAGACATGTAATTTGGCACGCAGATAGATTATAATCTGGGGAACAATATCTCGGAGTTAAACAGTAAGGGTGGGTTGGGATCGGTTGATTGGCAGTTTAACGATGTTACCGTAAATCCCAACCGGAAGCTAGTATGGTATGATTCTAATTAGCCTATGTGTGTGTCCCACTGCCGGCCAAAGGCCTCCTCTCTCCCTTTCCAGTCCTCCCTGTGCTGAGCAAGATCCCGCCAATCCCGCTGGAATGCATCCAGGTCGTCCCGCCATCGTCTTCTCGGTCTGCCTCTGCCACGACTACCCTGGGGATGCCAGCTAGTGGCTATTTTGGCCCATCTGTCATCATGCATCCGGCAGACATGTCCAGCCCAGTCCCACTTTAGCCTGGCGGTCTTCACCCCATGGTATGATTGAGTAAGATTAATGTATTTATTTATTTGCAGGGCCGTACCTGGTGGCGGCGGCTCAGGCGCAGCGCCGGCCGCCAAGCTCAACGGCGAGCCGCGCGCGCCGCACCAGCCGCACGTCGCGCATGCGCCGCACGCTCCACACCCAAGAGCGACCTTCCCACCGCACCACCACCACGTGAGTACTCTACTCTACCCATAGTCTGAACTAGAGATGCGCAAAACGCTTCACTGAGTTGAAAAGATTGATATCATATCTTTCGCTCCCGGTGATAGGTATCACTCATTTCGTTCATTTCGCTCAGTGGATCTGTAAGCTATATTGGTCACGAGTGAGTAGAGAGAGATAGATGTCAATCAATCAGATGACATAAATGCGACCAAGATGGCGTGATACGATCCCGCCATGTTTTCCCGACACCCTCCGAATTTTTCCGAATTCCTATTCGCATCGTCTCACTCGCTCGTCACGCTCAGCCGGCTCATTCGAGTCATGAGTGGGAAAGACCGAGCAAGGAACACTGAGATAGATGAGTTACTGAGCGAAATGAGCAAGTTGAATCTGCACTGAGTTGAAGAGTGAGTGAGTTCAGTTAAATGATACAGTTCATTTAAATCCCTCACTCGTGAACGACACATGTCTAGCCTGAACTCAATGTCGCGTCACCCGCCGCATCAGCCGCACGCCGCGCATGCGACGCATGCCCTACAGTCCCTACACCCGAGACCCATCCACCGCACCACCATCACACTATACCACATTTTTTTAGCTTTAGAAAAAAGGTAAACAACCTTGACGAGTTTGTTTACAATCGTATTACTCGTATACTAAAAGAAGTAATCGAAAATGAAAACTTGAACTATTTTCGGCATTCGTAGTCTTAGATCGTAACTTTTGAATCACACGTAAGTTTTTTCCTAAAATAAAATAACTATATGTAATAAATATATTACTATATGTAAAATATAGATTAGGTTTAAAATCATATCATTTATTATTCGCAGAACCCCGTACCACCGGCCGAGGGGCCACGGCCACGCCACGTGCCCGAACCACGACGGCAGGACGAGGTGCAGGTAAGAACTGTTGACAAAAAAAACGGCCAAGTGCGAGTCGGACTCGCCCACCGAGGGTTCAGTACTTTTTAGTATTAGTTGTTATAGCGGCAACAGGAATACATCATCTGTGAAAATTTTAACTGTCTAGCTATCACGGTTCATGATATACAACCTGGTGACAGACCGACGGACGGACAGCGGAGTCTTAGTAATAGGGTCCCGTTTTACCCTTTGGGTACGGAACCCTAAAAACTTACCGCATCGTAGCATCGCGTAATACCAATTTATTTGTCGAAATAGTAGCGTCTTTTTTTTTTATTTGGGACAAATAACAGTAACACACAAAGTTTAGGCACAGAAATAGAGTACAAAAATTAATAAAGTGTGAGACAACATCGTCCACATATTACTAGATTACCTATTGATAAATCTACAATATAATTATAGTGCTAACAATTATCACCGATAAAATAAGGTTTTATCCTTATTAATCTAAAACGCCGCATAGTTTTATGTTTTTTATTATATAGTGTAGTAAATGAAGCAAGTTGTTGTATGGAGACCCATGCATTAATTTCTCAGTCGATGAAATTTTGCTTGGGTATTGTATATTATGAGCCGAAACTAACATATAAATATCCAAAAAAAAAACACTCCTAAGTGAGGTATTTATACGTAAAAATACAAATCTGTTTATATATTGAACTGAGTAATTCCTCCGTCCAAAATTATTTTACCAAAAAAGTTATGTAATACTAGAAAAAAATCTAAAACTTTTGTCAAACATGAGAATTTTTTTTATGATAATTCCTTTTTTTGTCGCTCATTTTCATCGGAAAATTGCTCTGTCATTTTTTTCTTCTTATATGATCTTAGAATATAATTTGGAGTAGTGGGTAAGAAAAAAAAATGCATACCCAAGTTTATGTATTTTAGAACTATTAAAAACTGAGAGTGGAAAATTTCTCAGCCTGATTTCTTTTTAAATATGTACTAAGTAGTCACGTATACACTTAAATCCAAAATATCCAAAAGAAATATCATCCCTTGTACACCCCGCTCCCTACACACTGCTCCCGATATGTTTAGTTTTTAATACGCTCGTTATTTTTTGGATGTTTTTATAGTTGAATAGAAAGACAACTGCGAACTTAATTCAGTAAATAAAATGGATAGACAAATTTTCAACAGCGAGTAAAAAGGCAATTTCTGAAAATATTACAGTTACATGGTAATTTTTTTAGATTTTCATTTTGTAGGTATAAAACTGTAATAAAATGGCATTCCAGTGAAAAAATTTGACGAAGCATTTTTCCGGTCCAAGACACGCCAAAAAATTATATTTTATTAATATTGGTATTTCTGCTGGGATATTTTTTTGATATTTCATATATTGTTGCAATACGTTACATGAATATGTCCGGTGAAGAAAGTTTGAACGGTGCATTTTTCCATAAAAAGATATTAACGATTTAAGACTTTCGGTATTTACTTTAATTCTATTATTATTATTCTTTGGAAATTGATACAATACTTTTTATTTATTGATACTTTATCATACTGTAAAGTTTTTTCTGGCTGAGGAATTACTGCGGGGTCCACTACCTTTATTTACTACACTATATACGTATGATATCGCAATGATTAAGGGCCAGTTGCACCAACCACATTTGACAGACTGATCATCGTCAGCCGGCGCGCCCCGGCGCTTTACTATAAAGCTTTCCATACATAAAAATTTAGCGAACTGTATAACGATACGAACAGTTTGGTGCAACCGACCCTAAGTCACACTTTTTGACAACTACGGTTAATATCGTACTAACCGTTTGAATACTGTGTGTTGTTTCAGGAGTTGCGCAAGTTCGGCGCGGAGTTCAAACTGGTGACGTCACCCGCGCCGCCCGCCGCGCTGCCGCCGCCCGTGCCGCAACCGGTAACGACAATATTTTATAACCGGATTCTTTTGTTTTTTAAAAAAACTGTATCCCCGAGTTTGATAGCAAAGCTGTATGCTACAATACTCTGTATCTTTAGGTATTTAACACATTCGACACCGCGTACCCGACTCTCGGGCACTCGTAAACTTTACTCAGATGCCGGCATACCCGCTAGTCGGGCAAGAGCTATAAACCTACACGCGACGCCGAAGTGCCCGACAGGCGGGCAAGCATTGCATCTTCACTACCTCAGGGCTGCCACTGCCACTAACAGAAAAAATTGTAAGTCTTCTGATTATTATGTGGTCGAAAAGTTGGTACTTACAGTTGATTATTATATTTTATTACTTCACTTTGTATTTTTATTTACTTTACCTAATGCGATTACAAAATAAAAATTCTTATTAGTTGGTTACGTGAAATTGCATACACGGGTATGTATCAATAGGAGTAAATCGTACAACCTAATTTGTGTTTACGAATATTTAGTAAGTATAGGTATATGTACATCTATTTCATGAGTACTCATAGGATGATTTTTGTGAAACAAAATTCGGAGAAAAATAAACCAAGAAATTCAACTAAGTACCTAACAACATTCTAACTTCTAAGCGGCAGTTCTCAGAAAAAGACAATAGGTCAGTCATCATAAAACAGCACTGCACTGCAACTGCGTGGAAGCAAAACGTAACAAGTAGCTTTGAATAGTTACGATAATTAGTACGTTCGTACACATACAATAAAGTCGCAACTTCTTTGACAAAAGAATGTAGTTACTGTGATCATACACTTAACCCTGGAGATGTTGTTTACCATCCCTTATCTATTTGAAGTTTGCGACCCGGGTTTTTTTTCAACCCGGTCTCGGTGTAAAATTGCAATCGGAGCCATTCCGTAATGGTTTGTGATGTGCTTCGGACGTTGTTGTGTTGTGTTAATTTTCATTTTGACGACTCGGCTTGTTTTTTGGACAACTGTGATTTCTGCTTTCTTACTGGACTTTGTGGTTTAGCCTGTTGATGATTTGGCTTTGTGTGATTTTATTCATTTCCTACTGCCCCACTGAATGCATTGTGATAATTGATAAAACGGGGAGCCTAAACAGATGAGAGAGATTAATTTTATCCACGTACTTATACGAAAGTTACTTGGCACAGCCCTGAGCGTCCGCCGCTTGCCCGACTAGCGGGTTCGCGGCGTGCGGCATTGAGTTGCACGTCGTTGCCCGACTAGCGAGTACTGTCGGTTTCTGGGGTATTGTTTGAAATTTTGCCTGGTTGCGAAAGTGTTAAATAAAAGTAAACAAATAATTTGTACATTTTCGGGTAGTCATAACATTTATTGGTTAACCAACCAAATACAAAATCGCCTGGATCTGTTACTGAACGACCTGACTTTAACATACATTATTTGATAGTGTAATGTTTTCATCTACCCTCAACTGGTTTAAGGAGTCATTTGAGGGTAGATTTTGTTTACTTTTATTTAAATACCTAAAGATACATACTATAGATACTTAATATTTTTTTAATAAACTGTGTCATAATGTTTTGACTTTTTGAGGTAATCAATCAAACTGCTGTCAAATTCAATGTGAGATTTTTCTTAGAATCTTACATCTCGTAACCTGTTGAATGTTGAATTTGACTCACGAATATACGTTTGTTATGTCCAGAGTGTCCCGCCGCCGGCGCCGACCACGCCGGAGGTGTCCGCCAACGCCGGCGCCGTGTCGGAGCCGCACGCCAAGCGGCCCAGCCTGCCCAAGCACGAACCACTCCCACACCACAAGGTAAATATACTCAATTGAGCCCAATCAAAACTCATCATCATATCAGCCTTTTATCGCCCACTGCTGACCATAGGGCTCTCTTCGAGTACGCCACTTATCCCGGTCCTGAGCCAATCTCATCCAGAAGTGACCTGCAGTCTTCTGAATGCCGTCTACCCAACGAGTCGGACGCCAGGCACCCCTTTCGTCTGCCACCATTCCGATAACATTTTTGTCCTCCTGTCATCACTCTGCCTGGCAACATGTCCCGCCCAGCTCCATTTATATTTGGTAATGACGTATCCGACGTCTTGCACCTTGGTGCGGCGTCGGATCTCGTCATTCCTCACTCGGTCTTGAAGTTTGCCGAGCATGGCGCGTTCCATGGCTATCTGTGCCCCTCGGATTTTATGCACAACCTCCTTAGTGTGTGAATGAAAACTAACAATTATTTTCTAGACAAGCGCCTATTTTCTACAAGTGTGTGCTATCAAGTTGTATTTCTTACATGCTACAAATCATATAAGATAGTTGTAATAAGTTTGTAAACGTAACTAATTAAAGTCAGACGTACTTGTAACCTGCAAAGCATTCGTATCATTAGGTTATGAATGATAATTTGACTGACTTAAGAGGGTTACTGATCTCTAATAATATGTATGGAAAGTATGTTGAAAAACGTCGTATGAAGCGCGTGTGCATTGGCTTTTTTATTGCTTACAATTTCGCCTCGTGTGTAATGACCAACGTAGCACACTTGTATCACAATGTACTATTATAGCACTTATATTGTTATCATTCCAGCCCCCGGTAGCCCCGGCGGAGCCGCCCCCCTCCCCCGGCGCGCCCCCCCCGGGCTCGCCGGCCGACGCGGGCTGCGCGGCCGCCGCCGCCATAGACCGCGTGGCCGTCAGCGCGGCGACGCTGAAGAAGTCCACGCTGAACCCCAACGCGAAGGAGTTCAACCCCGCCGCGAAGAGCTTCGCTTCGAGAAGCCCTACTACGCCCAACCCCAGCAGGTCAGTAGTGTTCTTTCTCAGTATAATGTTTGATTCAAGCCATAATTACTACAGAACGTGAGGTAACACTAGAAAGTTACGCTTAACCTTAACGCGAAGGAGTTCAACCCCGCCGCGAAAAGCTTCGCTTCGAAAAGCCCTACAATACCCAAATCCAGAGCCGGTATGTTATTATAATTGTAAATAGTAGGTTATTTATTTATCTAATACCAGGTGTAGCTGCAACGGAACGTCTATAGTATAAACAACATTATTTGCGGTATTTGACGTCTGTCACTCACAACAGCAATACTACGTAAAATGTCTTGCACATCGAAATCACAAAGGAAAACAACTGCACTGCGAACGTTTACGTTCTACGTCTTTTTTTTTTAATTTTAGGGTTGGCCGGACACCACCGTTATGAATCGGTAGTCGTCTAAGTAAATCGATATGAATTTTTCATTTTTCTTTTAATAAAAATAAGGAAAAGGTGGATAATTAACTAAGTAAACATGGATATATTTATCGTCACCTAACAGACAACAAATTTGACAAAGAAATAACATAAATAAACTTTAAAATAGATCCCTAGTTAGTTTAGATTTTGACGATGGGTGCGACCTACTCGGTCGGCGTATTAAATGCATTTACCTTGCGGGAAAACCATATTATTCTAGCTTTATTTAAATCTCAAATAAAAATTCACTATACGTCACAATTCGATACCTCAGTCTACGTGCCATCCAATCGTAATCGCTTGCTGTGACAATCGATTTGCGTTAGTTACATCTCTATATACGTCAGTCATAATGTGTCAAATACCGCAAATAATGTTGTTTATACTATAGTGTCGTTATGGCGACGTTGAACAAGTACAAACTAAACCCCAATGCAAAGAGCTTCGCTTTGAGTAACCTTAACCTTGCTGCACCAATCTGAAGCCAATAGAAACGCAAGATTGTGATTTAAAATGGCCGCTGTCAAGGGTTAGAGTGATACGCATAATTTTTGATATAGTGTTGCGAGGCTTAATAAATTTTTCCCTGTGTGTCAGTATATAAATGGTATATATTTCCTTGCAGGCCGCACACGCCGGGCACGCCGGTGGGCTCGCTGGGCGTGGGCGTGGGCGGCGTGGGCGTGGTGGGCGCCGGCGTGTCCTACGTGCCCGCGCCGCACCCCCCTCCGCACATGGTACGTAGCTCTGCGGGTTCACACAGAACGACCTGTCTCCAATTACGAATCGAAAACAACTCCAACGTATTGGGAATCTTTTTTTAAATCAGTTCTAACCTTTTGAATGCCAAACGGCGCATCCATTTGCCGTGCCACTGACGCCACGGGGGTAAAATTTAGTTTTGTGAATGAATAATGCCAACCTAAAAGTGGGTTGTTTTGATTTTCATCAAAAAACGATCGACGTCAAATGCCGTCTTTGGCGTCGTTGCCACGATTTTGCGTTGACGTCAATTGCCGTCTGTGGCGTTCAAAAGGTTAAGAGGAACGAAGCGTCCCGGCCGCTCGTACGTTTACCTCGAGTGAGTCAATTTATGTCGCGAGGTCTCATCTTTAAATCACCTTATGAGTTCACGTAGCATAGACACAAATATAAGACATGATTGTCAGAAATTATGCAAAATTGGACCCTGTATATAGACGGAAACGGTTGAGAATAGTTGTAACAGTAGATTGTTGTTCAGGTTGCGGCTGTGCCGGCCTACGCGATGGTGGCGGCGGCCGCGGCGGCGGCGCAGCAACCGCCGGCCTACCTGCAGCACCCGCACCCGGTAAGCTCACATAACCTAACCCATTGATAATCCAATAATTCTGACTATAATCTGTATCTTTAGGTACTTACATAAAAGTAAACAAATTATTTGTACATTTTCGGGTAGTTGTAACATTTATTGATTAACCACCCAAATACAAAACCACCTGGATATGTCACTGAACGACCTGACTTTAACCTACATTATTTGATCATGTAATGTTTTCATCTACCCTCAACTGGCTTAAGAAGCCATTTGAGGCTAGATTTTGTTTACTCTTTTTTAAATACCTAAACATACAGACTATAGTCTGCGCCAAAGTGATGGAATTTTTATTGGTTATCTAGTCATGAATTATTGACTGCATAGGACTGATTACTTTTACTCAGATTCGAAATGACATTTCCCAAATGTTTAAGTCCACGAAAATGTCTACCTATTAAGCTTAGAATAAAATTAAAAGTGGAAAAAGATAAATAATATAATTTAAATTTATTATATGCTTAACAGTATCGTTCGCAGACGTTTCTGCTTGTTAAAAATTTAATATCTACCTACTGTCCCGAGTGTCCTGTACACGAATTATCTGGACATTATTTTTCTGTAACAAAAGGACTAAAAAGCTCCGAAAATAACCATCGCTTTATACTGCAAAAAAGCGAGCATTATTACAACAGCACTGTGACTGACAGTCTTTGAACCTTATGTGTTTGTGATAAGGTATACAAGTGTAGTCCCAGTAATAGTAACGAGCACATAGTAACGCACGTGCGTGGGCAGATGGAGATGAGTTGCGAGTGCCGGCAGTACGCGCCGCCGATCCTCGTGGTGGACAAGCGGGACCGCGCAGACGCGGTGAGCGCGGGGACATACGGGAACCAATAGGAGAACTACACTCGATAGATCTGTATGGCCAACAGCAGAAGCAATTATTTTCCGTATTTTTCAGTTATTTTTTTTGGGAAAGAAATGAAACTTTTAAACTAACGACAGCGTCAAACTCAATAGACATTTTCACAAACGATCGTCAGCCAGCATTTAGATAACACACGACTAAGTAGGTGTAGTATGGATTAAATATAAATGAAAAAATTCACAAGTTCTTTTCAAAATGCGTTAATTTCCGTTTTATTTCCGATTTTTTTTGTTTTTTTCGGAAAAATATATTAAACTAAGTGACATTGTTTTTTTTTTCGAATAAAAATTAAAAAAACATGGCTTGTAGAAAAAAACGGGAATTTTTCCGGGCTTTTTCAACCCTATCCTGGGCGCATAACTCGCAATGGTTAAGTTAGATAACGCCTCCAACGCAGCAGCAGTTGTCTTTCAGAGAGCTTCATTATGTAGATATGTAGGATCATTCCTCCGTTCACCGACGGAGCGGCAGCTGATTTTCACGAGGCTTCATTGTGTATCTGCCTTACTAAACCACTTTACGAGTGATTGCTCGGGAAGAACTTGTTCATAAAAATCTGTTGCTGGCTTACGGTCTAAGGGTGGTATTCCACCTGTCCAATGTGTATTTTGTCTCACATTTTGCTTAATGCGAGAGTGAGACGCAATGCACATTGGACCAAGATATTGGCCAGATGGAATACCACCCTAAGCGGGCTGAAAAATTGTGGTTGTAATATTATATAAATTTTACTTAAAATGCTATTCTCCTATTGGCCTCGTATGTTATCCCGAACAGCGTGCGTTTGAAGTGCACTTGTGTACGTAACCGTGTGCAGTGGCTTATGACATAACACAGAACGAGTGGTCTTGGACATAGACAAATATAGTAACCATAGAGCGCTCACTCCATACATCAGTTTTGGTACTAAAACGACTATTATTTTCGCAGTCAACATCTAGCATCGAGTAGCGGAGTTATCAGTACCGCTACTTTATTCTATGTAGATGTCAACAATTTACAACTAATATTACAAGCAGAAGGAGTTGATAATAGAGTTCCGGTTAATCCGGTTATAATATTAGCTGAAAATTGTTGAGCATTAGACTTTTCGGTCGTCGCAACATCTATTGTCACTAAGCAGTACTGATAATTCCGCTACTCGATTCTAAATTACGACTACGAAAATAATAGTCGTTTTTGTACCAAAACTGATGTATGGAGTGAGCACTCTATGTACTTTTTTCTCTATGACTTGGAGTAGTATAACTCCTCAGATTTAGCGCGTGCCTTAAGGGGCCCACTCATTAACAGTCCGCCGGACGGTATCGGCCTGTCAGTTGTTCGGAACTGTCAAAATTTTGTTCTAACTGACAGGCCGATACCGTCCGGCGGACTGTTAATCAGTGGGCCCCTTAAGGTTGGTATTCCATCTGTCCAATGTGTATTTGCGTCTCACATTTTGCTTAGTGAGAGAGTGGACAGGTGGAATACCAACCTTACTAACCAGTAAGTCGTTTGAGTGAACAAATGTTTGAGGCAAGAAAATATGATTATGGATTACTTCAATCGTTGTCGACTCTTCAGAGCTATAACTGCGAAAATCGAAGTTCGCAAACGTATTTTTCATCTGTTTGCAGAGATTGTTTTATGAAAATTCGTGGTGTCTTGTCACATTTCACGTGTGTTTTCTAGAATTCACACTGGTGAATGCACCATAATATAACTAATTAACAAAAAGAATGAAAATCTGTTAACCAAGGATACAAAGATAGGGACATTATTGATAAAAGCAAATAGATATACATAGATATGTTAGATATTTATAACATAATTTATCGTCAGGTGACAACCAAATCTCACTAATTACCATCACAAGTTCATAGTCAAATAGTCATACATAGTGAACCGTATTAATACCAAAATAAGGTTGATTTTTGTTTGATTATTTTTTAGTAATTAGTGAGCTTTGGTTGTCACCAGGCGATAAATTACAATTGAATCCAACACAAAAATTATTATTCTCTTCGTTTATCTACTGATCTATTTTAAGAGCGAGCCGTTATCAAGCTGCCGTTAATTTCGCTCGGTCGGGAGAAGTCAGGATGGCCGAGCGGTCTAAGGCGCTGCGTTCAGGTCGCAGTCCACTTCTGTGGGCGTGGGTTCGAATCCCACTTCTGACATAACTTTTTGCTTTTTTTGCGTACCGACCATATTGCGTCATTTTGTCCATTTTGATGCATCTTTTAAGGATAACAATTTCCTTGTTCAAGGATAATAATCACAGTTATAATGATATTTTCAGTTTTAAATTTAAACAGTTAATTAGAAAATGTGTTTTATTAAAAAAAAAATAGTCTTCAATACTTTCAATAAAAAAATATTAACATTAGGTAATATTTACGTCTTTGCCTCACTTTTAGCTTTATTTTGATGTCACTAATCCGTTTGCCGTGTTTTTTTGCTAATATCTGTCGTTTGATAGTATTAAGAAATAAGTTTTAATTTTAACTAACAAGGACTTTATTTCGTTACTATGGAAAGAGCCACATCACATAAGTCGATAAAAAGTTATTTTTAATAATCTTAACGGTCATGCCAAGTGTGACAGTAGGTACGTATTATAGTGTGTGCGGAAAGAGAAGAGTCGTGGAATGTATGGGGTCCAATACATTCCACGACTCTTCTCTTTCCGCACAGACTCTATAGTTCGTTTTTTTAGCATTAGAAAAAGACTACGCGATCTTGACGTATCTTTTAATTGAAAAACGCTTTTTTTTAATCAGTAACTATTACTTATGAAAGCAAAATAATGCAAATAATCGTATATGATTCATAATTGTTACATATTTGCCGTGACTTATTTCTTAAAAGTGTTTTTCAATAAAAAGACACGTCAAGATTGTTTACCTTTTTTCTAATGCTAAAAAAACGAACTATAACGACCTATCTTTTTCCTTGGAAAGGGGGAGGGAGGGGTCTAAAAACAAATCTAAATGTTGTGTGATGTAACTAATGGATGACCCCTAATGTCTGACGTCATTTGATCTTCACAAACCTACCGGATTTATCAGAATCTTGTCATAGTCATACTAACACGTGAATTGATACGCTGTGATAAGTCCCCACGCGTCTGCAGAGCAAAGGTCGCTTTAGTTTTACTGCACGATGTCTGTCAAATCTTTAGATTCATTACATTATAAACTGAGATGTGATATACTAAAATAAAGTGACCTCCTACAGTGCTGCTGCGCTTAGCATAAGAGCAGTAACTCATTTTGGAATGTCATTCAATTGTATACTTTGTACTTGTACCGATATCTTCTACAATTGAAAGAGATTTCAAAAAGACTTACTGCTCTTAGAGCCAACGGGAGTGGTCATTTCTCCATACAAACGTACTCCTCGTTTACCTCCGTGGTTTTTGAAGCTAGAGCAATGATTTTTTCAACACAGATTAATATTGTCAATATCTGTGTCGGACCGTTTTGCTTTTTTTGATATTTTTGTTTTTTAAGGCGCTAGAGCTCTTCAAAAATGGCCAAAATGGCCTAATTGACTATGCCGCAATGAGAAGCGTGGCATTCAAAACTGATATCAATTAGCCCACAGACCAACCCCTATAGACCGAGCTTATAGGACGACTCGCGGTCACCGCCCGTATGGTGTATAGGTCAAATATAAGATTGTTCGCGCGCCGCTCCGATCAGTTGCGCCCAACGTAACGACCTGTTAGCAGTGTGCACGAGTCTAAGAAAATAAATCGTAAACTATTGAATTCATTGGGAAATCATGGGATATTGCAGCGTAAAATGGTGTGGCAAGTCATCTAAGACATCTACTTACGAAACAGATGGAATAACATCCCACAGGAAAGTCAAATTCATTATTTCATTGAATAATGTTTCTTGTCCGCGGGGTTCATTTTATACTGGTCAGTAAGCAGAGGCGAAGTATGTCCGTCCCTTTTCGTCAACTTGAAAATGCAATGCGCTATCCCTTTCCCTTTCGACTAGTGATGTGACGATGATGGTTTTTCAGTTGCGGAAACTTCGTGCTTCGTCATACCGTATTGTACCATTTTAGACATAATATATAGGTAATATGTTGTGTAAGTTTTTTAGAATCCTCTAGGCCAGCGGAGCAGTCAGGCCGCATGTCACGAGATGGACCTGATGATGAACTTCAAAGAAGTGCGAGGGCACTCGGTGTTGGTTTGTGATAGACATATGTTGTATGGGTTTTTTAGAATCCTCTAGGTGAGCAGTTAGCTCTCATGTCACGAGATGGACCTGATGATGAACTCCAAAGAAGTGCGAGGGAACTCGGTGTTGGTTTGTGATAGACATATGTTGTATGAGTTTTTTAGAATCCTCTAGGTGAGCAGTTAGGTCTCATGTCACGAGATGGACCTGATGATGAACTTCAAACAAGTGCGAGGGAACTCGGTGTTGGTTTGTGATAGACATATGTTGTATGGGTTTTTTAGAATCCTGTAGGTGAGCAGTTAGGTCTCATGTCTCGAGATGGACCTGATGATGAACTTCAAATAAGTGCGAGAGAACTCGGAGTTGATTTGTAATAGGCATATGTTATTGGTCCATTTGAATATGTTTTCAATACAACCTTCTATTACCTTAATAAAACGGACAAAAGAAAATAATTGTATGAGATTTCGGCGACACTTTTTTCTCGTATCAAAAGAGATTGCGATTCTGAGTGGAAATAATATAAAAATTCTAAACTTTAAAATTCATGTTCTGGGTACTTTAAGCAGAAATGCCCTAATATGTTAAGTAAAAATTTCAGGTACATTGTTAAATTACTTAATGAAATATTAAATTACTCAATATAATTATTAAGTAAGTTTACTCTAAGTATACTAAATTGGTAACAATTTTACCACAATAAATTTCGGTATCACTGGTAGCAGTACCCACTACCTGTAATGAACATGTCCCATCCCTACGCTTGCACGTGTCAGCGCGCCATGTTTGAAACGACCAATCGCAACGCCGTGAGCACCCCTCCCGCACCTCACAGTTTGGTGATTTGCGTCGGGAACAAAATGGCCAATATTAGGTTTCTAGAGGCGGTGTTCTGTGCAATTAGCCAAAAAAGCAAAACGGTCCGACACAGATAATTTCATAATCATTTAGATTTCCAAATTTGGTTACGATTGGTTAAGTTTTGGAGGAGGAAACAGAGGAGTACGAAATTTAAATTTTTATTATTTTTCTTGAGAGAAATTAAAATTTAAAGAAAAATTCATATTTTCTATAAAAATGGGTTTAATAAATAGTACATAATATAATTATTACTTAAATATATTACATTTGCAATCGCTATTGCAACTTACACACAGCTAAATAATTAACAATTTGGAAAATGATAATCTTTTAATAGCATTACACAGTATTACCGAAACAATTTTTTCTACTTACATTTAATTGTTAAGTTTAGAACTCACAAGATGGAAAAGATCATTAATTAACTTTACAAAACAGCTCTCACTACTGAGCCCATACATCTACTTGTCATGACAATCCATTGATGATTCTTTATTTCTGATAATCAACAAGATAAAATCATAGAAAAAATAATAATAGGACTCACAAAGTGCACCACTATCGTAGTTATAGTCAGACAACTGAATAGGCTTCATTCCTACTAGTCAAATCAGCTTCTTTTTTAGAACTGTCGAACGATTTGCTAATATGGAATTTATATGAAAACGAATGTAGTGACGTCACGGTAAACTCGGCTACTTTTTATATTTCAATCCGATTTATTAAATAGAAATTGTGTTTAAAAATAGCTGCTATCTGTGTTTTTCTAATAATTATCTGGTGCTAAATTTCGTGCACGGGTTGAAATAATTTATTTTAAGTACAGGAAACATCCCTATTAGTTAGCTCGTTTTGTGGTTATCTGAATTGGGTACTTTCCTGTACTTAAAATAAATTATTTCACACCGTGCACGAGATAAAGCACCAGATCATTATTAGAAAAACACAGATAGCAGTTATTTTTAAACTCAATTTCTATTTAATAAATCGGATGGAAGTATAAAAAGTAGGTGAGTTGACTGTGACGTCACTACACACGTTTTCCTATAAATTCCATATTAGCAAATCGTTTTTACCAGTTCTAAAAAAGAAGCTGATTTGACTAGTAGGAAAGTAGCCAATTGTTAAAACTTTACCTTTAACTATCTTCATCATTGCATAATGTACGAGGCACTGTACACACAGCAACACTCTTAACTGTCCATAGGTGGGCCTTATGCCTTTTGTAATAAGGTTTACCCATGGACAGTTAACACTGTGGGGTGGATGATGGCACGCCATCTAGTGCCATCATAATCCAACCTGCGATCACCATCCTATCTATCGTATTAGTAGTTTTATACATCACATCACAAAAGATAACTCAAATAGCT